>NW_028277358.1:0-300000 GCF_059751315.1 Micrasema longulum
TTAAGGATTATGTGGCTTGAATGTAATGAGGCTTTTTTTGGGAAATCTACTGTGGCTTGGGCTAATGTCGGAAATCGCAAAATTACAGGAGGAGAATTTTTCAGCCATTTCGTGAGTTTATAATGAACCCTTTGTCTTTTTTTAATAATGTACATTAATAAAAAATTATACGACATATTTTTTTTTCTTTAATAAATAGAGAAATACTTAAGTTCTTATTATTTACTAAAATATAAAAAAAATTCAGACCATTTCCTTAAAGTTGTGAGTAACTTGTTCTGGAAAAATGGAAATCAATTGAGGTAGGGTGGGATTTGAGCCTCGGACCTTTAGCCCGTGAGTTCACAATACTACCACGTAACCACAGCCTAGTTTGTAAATAAATTTGCATGTGTAAATAAAATAGTATAAACAACATAGACCCTATATAAAATGTTTGCATGAATATATCTCCTCTATAAAATGTATGTGAAATCTGATATTGTGTTATCAATTACTTATCATTTCAAAAATTATTAATATTTAAAGCATTAACTTCGTGGTCAAACAATTTACTAAATGTTATTAAATATTTATATAAAACCACTTACCTTAACTATTTCTCAAATAACATAAAATATTTTCACAATCTAATATGTGCATGTGCTTAATGCATGTTGTGTTGGTTTTATATTTTTGTACAACAACTATGGTGAAGGTGTATAGTGGGTTTTGCATGTTGGTTTAATTGGTGTCCTAAAGAAGAGATGAGTACATCTCGAAACCGGTAGACATATAAAAGTCGGTAAGTTGTTGTATACAAATATTTAATAAGATTGAGTATTTTTTTCTAATTTCGAACTTCAAAATATGCAGAGTTACATACGAAATAGAGTTCATCATATCATTTTGAATAACCCTGTACCAATCTATCTATAATATATATATGCATGCCTGTTTGTATATTCCCTGATATATTAGGTACACACACCCTGATATATTTATTCGCGTAAAGACACGAAGAACGGGGATGAAGTACAAAAGAGAGAATAAACTATTGTTTAGAAAACGTTGAAAAATACAGTGGTGCAGTTAAGCTTCAGTTTATTTACTCAAACATAATCCGCTGAACACATTAAAATATTATTTCCATGGAAATTGTTACTCACAGTCAAAAAGTAAAACAGTTTTTTTTATATAACCTGCTAGTAAGTATTTAAAAAATAATGCACGCAATTATTTAAACAGATATTGAATGTATTAAAACAAAACCAATCACGAAATTATTGTTTAATGTCTGAGAGTATGAAAAATTAAGGGTGTAAAATAAATAGAAAGATGTTTCATAATGAAGTTAACAAATAAGAAATATAAACGGATAGTAAATTATATTAAATTATAAAGTTAAAAGATCCTCGGAACGGTTTTTTGTTTGTTTTAATATGCTTAATATTTGCGTTCTTGTAATTATTTACCGAAATATTTTAATTTTTTTCGAACCTCGGATCTTTGATTTTGAGTCCGTGACAATATTCACACGACCTGAACACATTTTAACTACGATCTATTCAATCATTTAATGTAAGAAAAAAAACTAAATGGTCGTATTTTTAAATATTAATGGTTAAATTCATTTACACAAGACACGAGCTAAATATTTTTTTGATGGTTAAATTCAATGTTGAAAGAAAGTATTTGGATACCTGACCGGTGTAGTTTTATGATAAGTTAGTAGACCTCAAACATAATATATTAATTTAGCAGTGATAAAATTTAAGATTTGTACGACAATATTGATTAGATTTGATATTTAGATTTTTGAGAATAGCATATTTTTTAATGTTTCATTTCCCTATTTTTAATGACGGATCCTAGCGAAAAGCGGCTGTATCATAAATTCTTTTTTTTTCTTCTTAAAATGAATTTAAAGGTAGTTTTACACTTCAATCAGTGATCCTTGACTGGCACCTGAAGCGTAAGACTGATTGTTTTACCTTTAATGTAAAAAAATAAATTAATGCGTTACAATTAGATTGCAAACGCAGTGGTCTTTGCACCATCAGGTGCAGATAGACAAATAATAATGACGATAAAAACTGAAAAAGGACTTTCAATTGATAATCACGACGAATATGTTATACGTACAAACTTTTTTTTTGTTTTTTCAATGATTGAATGAACTATAAGATTATGTTAGTATTTAATTTCAATTGTTTTTATCTCATTTCTTACAAATTGGTATTATTCTTCTTATGGGTTTTGAATATCGAAATTGAATCATCAATGAAACTATTTTAAAAAATCATGTGTAATGTGAGGATCCTAAAATGTTAATTTTTAAAATCATTGAGCGCTACACCCATGGATGTGTGTAAAACTGAACTATCTGTATAGATGTATATGTGCCAAAGTATAGTACACAGTGCAGTTTGTTATATGAATGGCGTACGATATATGAGTATGTAGTATGTATGGGCAGACATACGACAAGCCCACTTTCCCTTTCAGCGGGTAATTAACAGCGGGAGACAAGCGGTGTGAAGGGGTAAGTTGCGTCTACCTACCCCACTACACTTGGGACGTTGGCACAACGAAATGGGGTAGGTATTTGAAATATTTTATAACTTATTAATCTTAAAGAAATATTATCGTTTACACCACATACCGATTTCATTATTTTTTTTAAATATCGGCCCCATTTTAATTAGGTCACATAAGTACAATCAAAGGAATAAAACGAATGTTTAAGAACATCTCCGAAATACGTGCTAGATGGATTTAACACATTTAGTGCGTCACGGGGCCTCCTACTACAGGTGTGCTGTTCGCAAACGACCCGGTCATACTGACAAGGTCGGAAACATTGGATTAGAGATACGTTTCTCTCACCCTGGTCAAATGTAGAAACAAAAAGAGTCTCGAACTAAATAGATCTTCTTGTCATTCGTATCTTTCATACCTTCGTGTCATTTGGATCTTTAGTTCATTTGGTTTATCCATTGAACGAGATTATGGCCTTATCTCTGTGGTTAGTAGCCTCCTATATTAGGTAATAGAGAAGATGTCTGGGAGAACACACTGCGGGGGGTGCCATCACCGAAAATATCAGGAGGATTTATGTGAAGATATGAGCAGCAGGTCATTCGAATACCAAAAGAGACAAGACAAGAGAGACCAGAGTGGTGGAGAAGATGCACAACGAGCTGCAAACCAATCAAGAGGATTGGAACCAGATGTAACTACAAACTTCATAAAGCCAAGTGTACATTAGTAGTGATGTTTATAAATTAAAAATATTTTTGAATTACTTACTGGTAATTTGGACCTACTAAAAACATAGTTGAATCAAATAACTGGTAGAAGAAGAAGTGTAAAAATTGAAAAATTGTTTTCAGGCGTTGCCTAGTAGATGAATCGGTTCAGCCGGATGAATCTCACCCACATGATAAAGGTTTCAGCGGAAAGTCAACCGATGGAAGAGTTGTAGAAATGTGATTGTTTAAATAAAGGAAAAATTGTGAATGTTACTCAGTGTGTAAAATGCCACTTAAACCAGCCAATGACATGCCATAAGCCCTGTAAATGCCTGGACTTCCATATTCCCTTCTCAAAAATGTTTTCCCTCTCTGTTGAAACAAACTTCAAAGATCGAATTAGTATAGTTACGAAATTATAAATAAGAACGGTACAAAGATGCAGTCCTGTTTAAATCCAGTAAAGTATCTAAACCAACTAATTGGTTGAATACTTTAGATTCTTACACATTTTGCTGATTTTTTTAAATGCCTTTCGAACAGATAGCACAGAAACATCTTAAGTTATTTCAAAAAGCATAAGGTGCGTAGTATTGAACTCAAACTTACCGATGAAGTGCCCTATGCATCATTGGGTGCGGAAAGGAAATAAATAATTAAATTAACGAAACATTTAAGTTTGTAAGTGAAAATTCTTGATGGAAGTTCATTGTAATTTATTATATAAATAAAACACGAGTGATACTTCAATCCACAGATTTGGAATATCCAGTGACCGGTTTCATCGCTTTCGCGACATCTTCGAGACTGGTATCTTTATTAAAAAGTTAAAGAAGAGATGAGTAGAAAGTTAAAGTAAAGTTAAAGTAGAAGATGTCGCGAAAGCGATGAAACCGGTCACTGGATATTCCAAATCTGTGGATTAAAGTATCACTCGTGTTTTATTTATATAATAAAAAAAAAATAACGAAAATTTAATTTACAAACAAAGCAAATTTTAGCTTATTACGTATATGATTAAGCATTATACAAGTAGTAAGTTATATTACGATATTGTTTTCACGTTTTCGAGTATAACCTCTCACATCGACAAATAAAGTGTTTTGAGACAATTTTTCCACTTTAAATTCAATTACTCATGCTGTGTCTACTCGCTCTACCCAACCAGCACTCGCGTAAGTGGAGGGAGAAGTAAGGAGTAACATCATCCAATGGGATCACATTACCACTTGTACTGAGCTGGCTGGGTGCGCAACAAGAATGGCTTCGTGCGCTTAGCGCTCGTGCTTAGCCATGAAAGTTAACTATGTTAAATTTAATACTATTATTTTGAAGACAATTAAATGCCGTGTGAGAGGAATTCTCATTTGGAGTTACTTTTGTCCTTTCTGAGTGACATTTAGAAATGAAAATGTGGTTTTATTACATATTTTTCGAGCAAGCGTATTGTTCAGTTACGTTAGTGGTTTATTGTAACCAAAGTATCCGCTTGTTTTTCAGATCATGTTTTATACTTTAGAAAAAAAACATTGAAATGGTTTTCATCCATTCAATTAGTGGTATTTCAGTGCCAAGTTTGTTGCAATAAAACCTTGTTCATAAATATAAAATGAAAATTTAGCCGAGATTTTTCCTCAAACATGTTTTCTTATAGTTGAAACGACTTCACGCTGAGTGAGTTTATTTTATCTTACTATTTAAATCAATTTGATTTAAATAAAAAAAACAAAAGTGTTTATTGACCTCGTGCATTGACTAATAAGCACACAAGCATAATGTTCACGGTTCGATGTTTCGATGAAAATGTCATTTAAAATTATCAAAAAATCTAACCCCTTTTTATACTAATATTTCATTGATAGATTGAGTTTTCCTACTGAAATTTCTTGGTGGAAATGCATTTTCATAATAAAAATAAGAATATGTATTAAGTTTAACTCCACTTTTATTTGTAATTTTCCCAATTACCGTGTTTTGACATCGACATCGTCAGAGTGGTCTATTGATATCCGTTAATTTGAATTTACACTAAATACGTATTTATATTACTACTACTACTACCATCACGCCATTTCCCCGTAGGGGTAAGCAGAGAGAATGAACCGCCACACACGTCTATCCTGGCACACAATCCTAGCCTCTTCCACATTCATACATCTTGTCATACATGCCCTTCGGTTCTGTCTGCTTTTGACATGACCAGACTTAAGATTTTGGTTTATTTGATCATGCCACGTCTTCCTTGGTCGTCCTCGTCTAACGTTGCCGTATTTATATCATTATAATATTTCATTGTTTGTTTGATCATCATAAGAATTGATCAGTTTCATGTGACAAATTAATGAAATACTCTGCAAAAGGTGCATTTCTGCAAGATTACAATCCATGTACTAGGTAGATATTAACTAAAGAAATAGTAAGTGAAGTTTTTACTCGTCTCGAATTTTTACATGTTTCAAAATTCGTACAAAATGATCCACAATTTTATGTAGATAGTTTCATATGAATTTTGAGACATGTATATGTATTTACATTACAGGGCACACGAAGAGTTTTCTGTTGACAAAGAAGTCAATAGGCAATTCACGTGAACGCCACACGCTCAATTTCAAAAACAAGCATAAGGTGAGTAGTAATGAACACTATGAACAGGTGTCTTAAGTACCGATAGTCTTAAAAAAAATCTTAAATAATGCACCGTCAAAAATATGTGAAAAAGTTTTTGCCCTTTCCACAGCTTTGAGGGAAGTTTACGTGTTTAGAATAACTGACTCGCTTCATAGGTTGCTCGGTCCTTTTTTTTTCTCTAATCTTGGGTTATCTAGCCAATGTGAGGAAGAAGGAGAGCAATCGTCGGATGTCTAAAAACGACGGTAAAAGAAAATGACGTTGGAAAATGACTACGGAAAGGGTGGCAGTCCCATCAGACCGCGTCAATAGAATCCCATCACGCGTGGTGTTCAGGTTTAGTGCGACGACCTAACGCACATTTTTATTGTTTTTGGGCAACTCGGAATATCTGATGACACCCTTTGTAATGAATTATTTAATTGCTTTTTTTATATGCATATAATATTTGTTTTTTTTTATATAATCCAAATGAATATTTACATTTTGGTATTTGGAGAGTAATTTTACTGTATTATGTTTAATTATTTGGGCCATGGTAGGTTTACGAAGAAAAGTGAAGTTTAAAGTTTTATTGCTGTAATCAAAATGGACCAAATATATCAAGAAACCCATGTTATCCATTTAGTCGAAAACGCAGAAATTCCGTAACTTTTTATAAAACTTTTTTGATGCAACTAACCCTAAATGAGGTGAATAAGTTTACTGTTTTCTTTTACTTATTCAGAGCAGATAAATTTAAAGAATTTAAGAAATTGTGTTTTTTCACCACTTAACATTTCACTTTTCATGTAAAAAATGAACAAGATACGCTACAATCGCAGCGCCAAAACAGTGCCTCATGTACTACTGGGCAAAAATAGACAAAAAATAAGCAATTTGAGCAATGCATTATTTAACAAATAATTATTTGGTTTGCCTTTCATGAATCAATATTTTATTATAATATTTGGAAAACAGAAGTTGCTACTTGTATTTTCATACGAATAAGTACCATAGTTTTTCTTATTGGGACCTGCCGTTTTTGATTGGAAAATGCATTTATGTTGGAAAATGAAAAAGAACGTGTTTGCGCTGTCAAATATATCAATTTAAACTATTTATGAACAGATGAATACAATTTACGGTTAGGAAATAACAGTTTATTGCTAATAAACCAAAGAATTCATGACATAAAACCAGTCATATAACTTAGAAATATGGGTAAACCAGCTTATGCAATACTGGTGGTAAAAGTGCCATCAATTCAACACTTTATCTGATTCTGTTAAAGTGGGAAAAAGGAGGAAACTGCTGACTTAAGAAACATGGCATAAAAGCAGCCGACAGTGTTATAAAATAACTGGGATATTGCGTTTTCATAGTTATTTCTGCAATTTGACAAATGTTAGATCATGGAAGACATTCTTAGAAATTTGCATAATTTCATCCAAATGCTGTTAGTAAAATGTACCGCTACAAATTATTTTGAGGTTTAAAGTGAAGAAATTTTGATAAAAAATGCATAAAAAAATAGATTTTGGTCTACCAGATATACAAAATCATCAATCAAAAGTAGGAATTACGTTTTGAACAATTAAAATTAAAAAATATAAACCCCAATATTAAATATATCTAGAAAACATTCGTTAAAGCAGTAATTATTGTAGGTGCTAACTCAGCGACAGAAAAATATTGCAGGGTAAATCTACCTTATTAACAAATGTTACATGTTTACTGTCCCAGAAATTAACGCGGGACCTACAACACTTTAGGCAAACCCACAAACCATTGCATTTTGAGGCAGACTTTTATGCATTCGATTCTGTTTCAGGATTTGACCTGAGGGTCGCCGTCGGGTCAAAAACACTAATCCAAGATTCTGGTTATATTTAACACAAAACCACTAGTACATTCTTAATCTGCTCGAACACAAATTGTGTTAAAAGAAGTCTTAAAAATCTCTCAAAAACATAAAATGTCACATCAAGAACAAAAAATTACAAAGGATTTATTTTGAGATGGAAAAAAATAAGGTATTCGATTACCGTCAACAAGTTAGTGAAAATGAGAGTAAAATTAATCTGTTTTCTTTCTCTGACACACTTTTTCTCTACTCCCATTGTATGCCTTCTGGAAGTGATCTCAGAAAAGTAGGGAGACCTAGATACGTTTTTTACCAAAGCGTTTTTCTGCGGGAACAATCTATAAAATCCATAAGAGTCTCTACGCTTATCTGTAGCAGTGTTTTCTATAGAAGTAATGGTATTTTCAGTCAATATCGCGTACATACGGGATACATTTTATGGATTTTTTCATGTTTTACTTTTTTTACCACAAAATAAAGATAAAATTTGAAAGTGGCGAAAAGCTTCACGAGTATGGATTGTTTCTTATTATATGAAACAAATTAATCTGAATATAATTTTTATTTAATTTTTTACTTCTATACTACACATTTTTGAGACATAAATCACAACTTCGTGGGACTAAAGGTCGTGTGTTGAGTTGGGACGAGTAGTTAGTAAAAACACAGGCATAAATAAAAAAAAACTAAACATTAATAAAAAAAAAGAGAGAAAAAAAGGGGGTCATATATTCGGAAAATTTTGCTACACGCGTTACATATAATTAAATTATTTTATCCATGATTCTTCATAAAGAGCAAATTTAAAATCAAATAATATGCTGAAAAATTGTAAGAAAATAAATACCCGTAAAAGGATTAAATGAAAATAAGCCTTTTTAACACATTTCATTCAGTAAATTTTTAATTAATATATATAACAATCGTCATCATTTTTTTACCCGTCTCTAATGCTTCATATAACATTACACTTGTACGCCAATCACAACGTAAGAGGTCCGAGGTTCGAAACCCGCTCAATCACAGCTTGATTTCCATTTTCTAACATTGAGTTATTTACAACTCTTTAAAAATAGCCCCCGAAATTGGAAAATTTGAGCAAATATTTCTTTATTTTTTTAAAGATGGGATTTATTACATATTTCATTATTAGAAGTATAATACCCCAAAAAATTTAACGATGAAAAACTTGACGTTAACCCATCATATTGAATGTTTTATGAAATACGCATTACAAAAACGTGTGAAAAAATAATAGACTGAAAAAAACTTGCTTAATTTATTTATTATTATTTTTTTTACATCCGCCTGGGAAGTTTTTTAAAAAGCTTTCATTTTATTATGACTCAAATAAATTCCAAGAAAAAGCCTCGATGGAATAAAAAATTCTTTCGAGTTCATACTCGGATAATTTTTAATGGCAGAAAGTTGGGAAAGTAAGTATTAAAGTAAGAAATTATGACTCTTAAGTTGCCAATCAACAAACCGATCATGTTTTCATCTTTTTGCCACGGGCACGTTTGGAGGGGAACCAAAACGAATTTACAAAAAAACAATTGATATCAGAAGTGAAGGAGAAGAGTCGATTACGGGATCAGAATATTAATGGAGCCGCTCGGGAAGTTGGACGCAGGACTATGGGAGGTGTATGGACGCGGGGGTGCCAGCGTGCCAGGACACTACTGGAATACCGTTATTCTCAATAAAACCTCAGAATGGGATGACGAATACTTCGTCTATCGATTACCACATCGATAAAACTTTTTTTTTGTTTTTGAAAAACGTCCAAACACCGCAATTTTTTGTTATTTTTTGTTTTGGGTAAAATGATTTTTTAAACATTACGTTATTTTTGTACATTTACAGGCTTATTGACAAACGACAATTTCTTACATACAACCGATTAATTAACTCATCATCATCATCACTCCTTTTCCGCGCCTAATGGTGCATAGGCCACTGCATTGGTATACCGATTGCAGCGTTATCTTGATCATTTTTTGTTACGTCAAAATAAGATGATCAGTCTTACGCTTCAGGCACCAGTCCAGGGACTATGAAATAAACGTAGTTATGCAGAAAACAGCCAGGCAATTTTGAAAAAAATATATATTGGTGTTATCGGGTGCAGCAAGGTCAATTCTAAATTCTATTAAAAACAGCCATGACGCTTTCATACAAAAAACTGTAATAACAACCGTTTGTACATAGTGCCGATCACAAAAATGGCATTTCTCAATTTGCAAAAAACACCCACAGCACTAGAAAAATTTTACGGTACTTGAAAAGTTATTAAAACTGATTAATACGTAATTAGATTCTTGTTAATAATATTTTTTAAAAACTAATGAAATCATTGTTTATCCTTTGTCAAAGCCAAAAACATTCCAACTGTTGTGTAGATTTGATTATTCACTATTTTTACAAATGTGCTATTATCTAAGTTTCACTTTTCTATGGCTGGCTGCTTTTTGTATAACTACGTTTAAACATTCTAGGGTATAAACACTATTTCAAAGAAATATTTCATATCAATCAAGTCAGCAATCGAACCCGAGACCTTTTGCGTGGTAGGCAAACGCGCTGACTATAACACCAAGAGGCCGAATAAAATAAATAGGGTTACAATATTTTTAGTGTGTCCAAACGTTTGTAGACAAAGGACTAGATTTTACCTCCCAGGGAGCTATAAAAATTAATAAATAACAACAGAGATAGAATACATTGAAAATAAGGAAATATGGAAGTCTAAGCATTACACGACTTATGATCTGTCATTGGCTGGTTCAAGTAGCCACTTTACACGCTGTGTAAATTCATCATTTTGCCTATGTTTGAACATTCATATTTCTTCAATTCTTTAACCTGGTGATATAGAGATTAATATATGTAAACCTACTTTATAATTTTAACAGTGTCTGTCTTAATCTTATAGGTCTTAATCTTATAGGTCTTAATCTTAATCTTATGGAGAAAGTAATTTAATTTTCACCATATAATCAATAACCACAAAATAAGTGCTACAAATATAAACTAAATAAAATTGTATCGATTTGCCAGTGGATTTGCCAGTATACTGTTTTTTTTATAACAGAAAATTTTTAAGCGTTATCGTCTAAAAATTAAAAAGGTCTTCAGTAGTGATATTCAACTATTATTTTGACGCACTACCTCTGTACGTAGAAATTACGTGGTTTGCTAATAGTTATAATTTAATGTTTAATAATTGGATTACCTACTCTTTTATTTTATCAGAATATTTTTTTAATTTTTTTTAATATTTGGGATATATAATGAAAATATTATAAAAAGCACGTTGAATAAACAAGTTTTAACCCTTAACGAGTCTTAATAGCATTAAACATAATTCACCGGTGTTTTAGAACTATTGCTATTAATTTTGGGGCAATCAGAGAACATTAAAACTGCTGAAGATTTATCGCGCGCGAGAATCTTTGTGAATCATGTGGAACGAATTTGGTGATTCATGAAATGAAATTTATCATGTCGATCAGGGGCCTTATTCTGCAAACATATGTCAATTTGTAACCCACTCGACATCATTTCGATTGCGTTGTTAAATTGCTATTTTTTTAAAACGTACGATAATTTGATTACTAAGTCGAATAAAAAGTGGCAATACTAACAAACGTGTATTTATATACAGCTTTCATAAAGCTTCAAACCTTTTAATCAACCAAATTTAATTCCGTGATCTATTATGTCTAGTCAAACTTATACTTTGGTCAACAATGTTTAGAGCTTGTCAAAATTTTGTGGACTGTATTCAACTTCCTGGGGAGCTGTTAACATTAACATATTACAACAGAGATAAAGAACATTTTAGAGAAAGTACAGCCAATGACAGGTCATAAGCCCAGTAAAGCTCTACTACCAGGCGGACTTATTTCCACTCGATTTCCTTAATCGGGATTTTAACCTAAGAGTAGTCATCGAGTCAAAAGCACTAGTCCAGGATTCTGGTTCTTTTTCGCACTCAGATCTGTATTTTTTATCTGCCCGGATACCGTGACCGTTATTGTAACAATATTAGAATTATTATTTTTTATTTTTTATAAATAACTAAATCTTGAAATAATATCAGACTACTTATTGTGGTTTGGGGTTGAAAAAGAGATTGTTAGACAATACAGATACAAAGGGATATACTCGTACAAATGGCAATACGCAACAAACAATATAGCGATATAAGGATGAGTTTTATCCAACCCTCCAACCCTTCTATTTCTGCATCGAAAGCTTATTTTAATAGGGTTTGTAATAATTACTTTTAGAATTATTAATCTAAAGGGATTTAAAAAGAGTGCGAATTTATTTATCGCTTTCCTTAACATCTGTTACGATTTTTGAAGAAATTTGATAACCTGTGCAATGGTGTGGTAAAATTAATAACTTTTTTTTATACTAAGATAAGTAAATCTTTAGTTTTACATTTAAGTAATTTGAATAATATATTGATAACGTTGAGTAATTGATCATGTTTTGAGTATATCCAAATGTTTGTAGACATACCGAATTTCACTCCCTTGGGAGTCTAAATTTATTGCAACAGAGAGGAAAAATCAGCCAATGACGGGTCATAAGCCTTGTAAATACCTTGACTTTTTTTTTTTTGATATAAAGAAATATTTGCGTTCTTATGATTTACCCAAATATTTAATTTTGAGGGCCATTTTCAACGAGTTGTAAAAAACTTACTATTAGAAAATGGGAATCGAGTTGGGGTAGAGTGGGATTCGAAGTAAGGAGTGAAACCCAGCTTGTCTACAAACATAAGGTCATACTTTAAACATTTTCGATTGAACTAACTGGTATAGGAAGACGTATGAAAATTCAAAAATGTTTTTTAAGGGGTTTCCGAGTAGGTGTAATCATTCAGCCATATGAATTTCACCCACATCAATACGGGTCTCAGTTTCTTTACTTGACAAAAATCAACGGAAGGAAGAGAGAAAACATGTGGATGTTTCAATATAGACAGAGCAGTAAATGTTACACAGTGTGTAAGATGGCTACTTAAACTTCCATATTTTCTTCTTAAAAATGTTTTTCCTCTCTGTTGCAACAAATTTAGCTAAATAATTAATTGCGAAGAATTTCAAATAAAGGTTATGAGTTGATACAATGATATAAATAGTGTTTTAAACTATGGGTAATTTTTTTTGGAAATTTTGCTTTATGTATTTCCAAAAAACTCTAAATAAAATGTTCATTACAATGTGAAGAAAATGATTTTTGGAAAATAAAGATTGTTTTAAAGTATCACGAATGTTTTAATGAAAGCTTATTTGGAGTTATCAATTAAAAAGCCATTAATAACCACTACAACCCCATTATCGCGAAACATCAACTGCCGCAAAAGCGTTATATAATAATGGAATTATACAAAACCCTTCATCCTTTGGCACATCATTAAATATGAAAACACGCAATTGCATTGCTGGAATAATGAAAAAAAAGGGGTATTGATTGGGTTATAATGTATATTTTTATATGATACAATAAAATGCATATTTGACGGATAAGCAATTTTTATATCTTTGAGGAAAGTACACGAAATATAGACAAACAAACAAGGGAAAATTAAAAAAATGGATAAATGTAATTCTTAATTTTAAGGTATCTATATCATTGAGTTGTTTTCTATTACACCATAAATTGTTGACTACCTAATTACAATTGAAATATTTCAGTTAATAATTTGAAACGATTATCAACTAAGATAAAGGTGGTATTTTTTTATATAAATAGTTCAAATTTCCAGTGTTTATAACTTTATTACATTTTAAACTGTAACCGATTATGTGAACAATGGTTTTCATCAAAAAACGCTTAAATAGATAGGACCGCGTGCTGAGCTCAGACGTCGATTAAAATATCATTTAGGTGGGTAGTTTTATAAAAGTTACTGGCTGTTTATGAAAAATATTGTAATATCCTCGTAGCTGAGTTTGTACTAACAAACTGCAGAAAAATTCACAATGTAGACAATGAAATATTTAATAGGACAAAATGGATTGTAATTTTATAAAGCTTGGAAAACATCACATTATTAAACATTCATTTTTTAAATCGGTTTAAAATAATTAGCTCACACAAAAATTTACAGTATATGTATGTACGTATTATAAAAATACTTATTATTTTCAATAACTATTTACTCAAAACACTTTAAAAAAGTTTCAATACCAATTTATATAACTTGGAAATATGTTTTTAAAGAAAACTTTTACATTACCTGGGTTGTGGTTATGTTGTATGAATTTTTGGTTTAAAGATTGACTATCTCAATAAAGTGTATTTATAAATGTGATGTTTCAATTAGTTAAATATCTTTTAACTCTAGTTCTACTTAAGGCAGTAGACTGATAAAAAGAAAGGATATCTGAAATAATGATGTAATAACTTATATTTAAATTTGAGTTATTAATTTAAAAAAACTTGGTACACTTCCATTTATTTATTTTGACCAATTAGCGCTTTCACCCTCTAATGGTCTACCAGCCTGAAGATGCCAATTAGAGGGTGAAAGCGCCAATTGGTCAAAATAAATAAGTGGAAGTGTACCAAGTATTTTTAAAATTAATAACTTATACGTAAATATAAGTTATTACATTTTAGTCGTGTTGTTACCACCTTTATGTAGGCACCTAGTTGGTGGCCTAATTTTGTGATGTACAAAGTTATGTGGGTGCACAGAATGAGAGCAAGTAAAACAGGGTACTTACGTTTTACACAAAGATTTATTCACGAAACTAAACTACTGAAGCTAACACATTGAAAGAAGGATTCTAATAACTATATTAGGCCAAATAAAATGAAGTTGGTAAATCTAAATTGGCGGTAATTTTGTGCCTCGAAGACGCGTGCGGTGAGGTCGGAATCCGGTAGTTTTCTCGAAGCCGGTTTGGCCCGTTCGTACGCTCTACGTCGGCGTTCGGCAATGTTCGGCTCGTGCCGTCGTTGTCGACCCGCCACACAGCCCCCTTCCAAGTTTTGAAATCTGTTTTTCAAAACTGACGCTGTATCACCCTCCTGCCGCTACGCGTTGTGTATGCCGGTTGTTCTGTTGGTGTTTCCGTTTCTGCTGGACTGGCTCGTTCTTCCGCTGTCTGGAACGCCGGCTTGCACCTGTCCAGCGAAACCTTTTTATGTTCGCCATCCACGTCCAGTGTTACCGTCTTTTCCGCCCTGGTGATGACCTTGTAGGGCCCCTTGTAGTTCGGCATCAGGGGTTTGTACACTCTGTCGTCCCTCAGAAACAAGTGTGTGGCTCTCTTTAGTTCCGGGTGGATGAAAACGTTACCTTTATTGTGGTGCTCGACTGGCCTTGGTTTGACGTTTTGCATGAAATTTACCAGTTGCCTAGTGTAGGAGTCCGGGTCAATGTAGTCGTTCGTCTGCTCCAGGATGTCTGCTGGTAACTTTAGTTTGCACCCATACAGCATCTCTGCTACTGAGTGCTCTGCATTCGTGCGCAGTGTGGCCCTCAGTCCGAGTAGTATGGTGCTGATCGATTTTGTCCACGGAACAGGGTGGTGAGCTTTAATGGCCGTCTTCAGCGTTCTATGAAATCGCTCGATCATGCCATTACTTTGTGGATGGTAAGGCGTCGTGTTGGAGTGTGCTATGCCTGATCTGGAACAAAACAAGTTAAAGTCCGTAGACATGAATTGCCTACCCTGATCAGTTATAATTTTCTCCGGTACGCCGTATCTCGCAATCCAGTTGTCCCAGATGGCTCTGATGATTGTGTGGGTCTGGATATCTGCGATAGGGATTACTTCCGCCCATCGAGTGTATCGGTCGATACATGTGGGGCAGTACCTCAGTCCCTCTGATGGTGGAAAAG
The DNA here is from genome assembly GCF_059751315.1 of Micrasema longulum. Classification (NCBI taxonomy): domain Eukaryota; kingdom Metazoa; phylum Arthropoda; class Insecta; order Trichoptera; family Brachycentridae; genus Micrasema; species Micrasema longulum. Next base: position 15,581 of record NW_028277358.1, read on the forward strand.
GTCCGATGAGGTCGACATGGACCACGCAGAATTTCTGTCTCGGCATGTCGATCTTGATGATCGGTGTCCTCGTGTGTTTGTTGACTTTGCTCTTCTGACAGGGTATGCAGGCCTTCGTCCAAGCTGCGCAGTCTGCTTTCATATTTTTCCAGACGCCTCTTTGACTGATGGTCTTGGTCGTGGCGTCGGCTCCTGCATGGTTGAGGTTATGCACTTGGTTGAAGAAAGATCTCTGTAGCGTTTTTGGGATGTACGGTCGCATGTTGCCTTTGTTGAGATCGAAGACGATTTCTTGTCCCTGCATGTTGGTTTTGATCAGGTTCAGAGCAGTGTTCTTGTCGTCCAAGAGTGCGAGTAGTTCGTTGTCCTGCCTTTGTTCTTTATGGATCTTTTCGAACGATATGTTTGCCTCTTGTTCGATCATGTCGATTCTTGATAAGGTATCGGCGACGACGTTGTCTTCTCCTTTTATGTATTTGATGTCCGTGCTGAACTGTGAGATGTAGTCTAGATATCTGAGTTGTCTGGGGCTTTCTTTGTCGTGACTTTTCCTTCTAAACACGAATTGTAGTGGTTTATGGTCCGTGTATATACAGAATTCTCTGCCCTCCAGATAATGTTGAAAGTACCTTACAGTCTCAAAAATGGCTAGTAGTTCCCTGTCGTACGTACTATATGAACACTGAGCCTTGTTCAACTTTTTTGAGAAGAAACTTATCGGTTTGTAGTTGATGCCGTCTGTGGTTTGTTGTAGCACGCCTCCGATTGCGTAATCTGAGGCGTCTGTCCACACTGACATCTTGCTGCTTTCCTCTGGGTAGCTAAGCTTAGTGGCGTTGATCAGCGAGTTCTTGACCTCTTCGAAATCGTGTGTAGTGACTTCGTTCCACTCTACTTTTCTGTTGTCATTCTTTTTTGCTCCCTTGAGGTAATCGTGTAGTCGTATCAATTTGTGTGTCTGCTCGTGGTATGAATCTTCGGTAGAAGTTTCCCATGGCCAAGAATCTTCTCAACTGCTTAATGGTTCTGGCTTGTTGAGGTTCGTGATGGCTTCCACTTTTGTTGGCGAGGGTCCGATGCCTTCAGCCGAAATTTCATAACCAAGAAATAACAGTGTTTTCTTGGCAAACTCGCATTTAGATGGGTTTACCACCATTCCATGATCTTGAAGTCGCTGGAACAAAGCTTTTAAGTGTTCCACATGTGTTTCTTCGTCTGGTGAAGCGATCAATATATCGTCGATATATGCGTGTACTCCTTCTAGACCTCTTGTGACTTCGTTGATGTGACGTTGGAATGTTTGTGCAGCGCATGATAGTCCGAATGGCATTCTTACAAATTCAAATAACCCGAATGGTGTGGTTATAGCTGTCTTTTTAATGTCAGTTTCATTAATTGGAATTTGGTGATATGCTCGTTGTAAGTCAATTTTGGAAAAAATTTTACAGTTAAATAAGTCATTGCATATATCGTGGATATGTGGCAAGGAATAACGATCAGGTACCGTCTGTGCGTTTTAAGCTACGGTAATCGCCACAAGGGCGATAAGTACCATCGCTCTTCTTCACCATATGCAATGGAGAGGCCCACTCACTCTTGGAGGGTCTACAAATACCTTGAGCCACCATGTGATCGAACTCTTGCTTCGCCTGCCTCAGTAGTTCTGGGGACAGCCGACGAGTCTTACACATAACGGGTTTGCCACGGGTATCTATATGGTGGATTGTGTTGTGTTTATCCAGCCCTGCGTATGGTTTATTGATATCTACTAGTTGTGGATACTTCAATATGAGTGAGTGGTAAATGTTGGTTTTGTCTGTTAATGATATGGAACATGTTATGTTGTTGTTTGTGGAGATGTCAAATGCTCTGACTATCTTGCCGTTTGTATTGTCTACTAACCGTTTGTTCCTAACATCTACTAACAGGTGGAAGTTGTGGAGAAAATCTGCTCCTATAATAGGGCGTGTCGTATCCGCTATTATAAACTTCCATGTAAACATTTGTTTACATCCAGATTCAGTGTTACCGTGGTAACTCCGAAATTCTGGATCGTAGTCCCGTTCGCTGCATAGAGAATTAGCTTAGACTTTTCTCCATGGCGTTTGTGTAAAGATCTAGGAATTAATGATATTTCCGATCCGGAGTCAACGAGGTATGACACACCGGTATCACGATCTTTAACAAAGAGACGTGTTGTGTTGGTTTGAATCAGCCGCCTCCGCTATGATTCGACCATCTAGTTTTTTGAAGCTAGATGCGGTTTAAATTCACATGGTGTGACGCATTTCTTAGCTTGATCGCCAAATTTTGTGTGGAAGTAACAAAGAATAGTTTTCTTGTTATTTCCGTTGGCCCTATAGCTTGTTTTGTTGAAATTGTTGTTGTATTTGTTGTTATTGAAATTGTTACTGCTGTTACTTGTTGTGTGTTTGAATCTATTGTTATTGTTGTTGTGACTATGCTGTTTGTTGATTGTGTGAAATAAACTCTCTACCTTATGGGTTAGAGCTTGTACGGACTGTTCTAAACTACAAATGTTATTTTTATTGTTGGTACCTACTACCGCTACATTATCCTGTGTGTACACCTGTATTAGGCGATCTGCTATCGTCGCTTGCCTATCCCAGTCATCTTCGCTTATGGCTAAATGCGCTTGGATCGTCTTGGGCAGTTGTTGTATCCACAAGTATTGCAACGTCGTTTCGTCTATTTGTAAACCTATTGCTAGCGTCCGCATCTCTCTAAGTAGGCTGGATGGGTTTCGATCCCCAAGCTGTAAGGAAGAAAACAGTTTTTCTCTCCTTCTGTCCTGTGGACAGCCCATGCGTTGGATTATAGCTTCCTTCAGCCTCGTATATTTTGCTCGGTTCGGTTCCATGAGTAAAATATCTGAAACTTGTTCTATGTGCGTTTGTTCAAGTTTTGACACTAAGTGACTATAACGTGCGTCTTCTGAAACTATGTTTGCCAACTCGAATTGTGCTTCTATCTGTTTAAACCAAAGTTCGATGTTGTTCACCCATAGCTGTGGTAGTTTAACGCTAATCCTATCCGTGTGGAACATGTTGTTTGCTGTGTTGATATTTGTCAAGTCAGTGTTGTCCTTGTTAGCCATTGTTTACAGTTTAAAAATATTCGTTTTTAAAAAAAAAATTCAGAAAAATGTATGTAATAATGATTACAGTATAAGTTAACATATTGAAATAAAAGTATTCAATAATGAGTGTAGTTGTATTAAAAAGTTAAGTTTAAATTATTAGATTTAAATTTAAATTTAAATTTAAATTTCAAACAAAAATATTTATTTTTTAAATGTCAGAGTCACTATTTGTTATGTATGTACTGTGCAAGTTATAGAAAAGAAAATTAAAAACAGAAAATTTAAATAATTATTTTACCATACGGCGGAACACATTTTCCAACTATTAGGTATTTGTATTCTCCAAGCCTGAGTGGTCCCCTCAATATTAATATTCCTTTTGATTGTCCGTTGTACAATATATCAAGTTTAAAAATGTTTATGGTAAAACTTCAAATCTGTAACACATAATAACATGCATAGCCTAGGTTAAAAATATAAACATATATAGTACAGTCACACGATATAATGTATATAGAAAAAAGTATGGATACTAATGTCCACGTACTAAGTTAAACATTCGTCGGCTTAGCCGCCCGAATATCTGTTTGTTTGATAGTTTCAAGTTGTTTACAAAAATAAAATTTTACAAATTGCAAGTATTGTGCACGACTGCGCCAGCTGAAAAATATTTCCGATAGATTTCGCTGGTAAAAAAAAAACTTACTCCCGCAGTGCGTTCACAAGGAGAAAACTTTCGGATGCCTACGTCACGCTTGTCTCGCCATATAATATTTGTCAAAAATAATTATGTTCCGGTACCCTGTAAGTACCTCTACTCAATCTGGCACCCTATGTAAATGTTCGTGTGAATTGTTTGTGTGTTCGACTCAAGAAAAATAAAAAAAAATAAAATTTATATGTGTTGTAGGAATGTATTACTCGGCGTGCGATTTTTGGTGAGCGAGTCGCTCGAACGTATTATATTATGTTTGTTTATAATAATTTTAGTTAAATTATGAATCACCTGTTTGAATTAATCCCGGCCGAGTAATATTGTTAAGAAATTAATCACAGTTTAATCAATTCACTAGTTACATTAATTACATTTACATTAGTTACATTTACATTGAAGATTGTTACCGACAGAAAAATTCACTCGATTCGCTCGGTCTTTGAAAAATCTAATTCTATTATATATTATAATTATTATAATATAATTCTATTATACTAAATTAATTAACCTTACAATAAGTTAACCTTGAAATAGATTAACCTTGATTAATTACAAATAAATTAAAAGTGCAATCAAATTAAAAATGAAATTTTAAATTTTTCATGTACCGACCGAAAAAAAGTAATTGTTGTACAATTTTGTCAAGCGAAGATATTTCTGTCTGAAATTTTGCGCAATTTTTATGGAATTTGAATGGGGTCACCGTGATTGATTGTTTAATGTTGTGTTTTCGTGTTCATCACGTCGGGGTCACCACTTTTAGTCGTGTTGTTACCACCTTTATGTAGGCACCTAGTTGGTGGCCTAATTTTGTGATGTACAAAGTTATGTGGGTGCACAGAATGAGAGCAAGTAAAACAGGGTACTTACGTTTTACACAAAGATTTATTCACGAAACTAAACTACTGAAGCTAACACATTGAAAGAAGGATTCTAATAACTATATTAGGCCAAATAAAATGAAGTTGGTAAATCTAAATTGGCGGTAATTTTGTGCCTCGAAGACGCGTGCGGTGAGGTCGGAATCCGGTAGTTTTCTCGAAGCCGGTTTGGCCCGTTCGTACGCTCTACGTCGGCGTTCGGCAATGTTCGGCTCGTGCCGTCGTTGTCGACCCGCCACAACATCATTACAATGGAATTTCATCAAGAATTGTCGAAATACTATATAAATATCTGAAATAGGTGAAATATAATTAACTTTTTTGGACCAGCAGATTACACCTTATGCCTAAATTTTGTTACATTGGTACTCATATAAAGACAAAGTATTTAAGTAATATTATTTCTAATTATTTGAAGAAAATAGATTAAACAGCAAAATTATTAAATTCATGAAAAGAAATACGAGCATTTAAACAGCACAAATTTTACAGTACATTTTCTGAATTATGCTATCAATAATCGTTGAAAAAATCAAATATATTCAACAGGTTAGGCCTAACTCTTTTTTTCGGTACTCTGTTTTTTTAAAGAAAATTTTAGGCCTGAAATATTTTATTTCTTGAGTATGTTTTAATCAAAATTGTTACATTTATTAAAAGCACCACATACAAAAAATGACAAAAAAATTCTAATGATAATTTGTGAAAAAAATACCAGTTTTCTGCACCTACTAATACTTTAGTTATTATGTGTTTGACAACATACTGTCAGGGATCAAATATTTTTTTTTTATTGTATAAACTTGACGATAAAGTAATAGTTCTACGTAAGATGAAAATATGGTATAAAATTACACTCTTTGAGTCGACCTACAAAGACTACACCGTTGTACCTTTACCTTATTTTAATTAATTATTACATACATATTATAATGTTCGTGGCGATTTTGAGATTTTCAATGAAAGTAACAAAGGAATTTAATTAATGCCAAACATTTCCGATGTTAGACAGCGTTTTATAGAAATGAACATATTTCAAGCATCCATCTTGTACGTGATCGAGATTGTTTTACGATTAATTGCCGGATAAAACGGAAGCCGGAGGCTATTTTATAATTTGAAGGTCGAAAGTCCAGAGAATTTTTGGCATGATATTAAATAAGTGAAATTGTATACTTAAGTGATTCAAATTCTAAGACATTAAAATGGATTATATTTGTACGATAAAATTCATAAATATCATGTTTAAGACAAACTTCGCGCAATTGAAAATATTTTTACCACCAATTTGTGAATCAATAAAAATTAAAGAAGATGTAAAATTGAAAAAGAATGGGAAAACTTAGTTAAAAAATTACAATGTAAAAAACAGGGCAAAACAATATCATTTCACGTTCTCAAATATTATTTTATCTTGCTGGTTGAGAAAATTAATTAGATTATTCACAAAAATAACTACTGCTTATCACTTTGTATATTTGCAGGAATAATTATTTTTTCAATCAGTGCTTTTCTCAGTTTGACAAATGCAGATGGGCATTTAATTTTTTAATAAAAAATTATCAAACGAAATAATCAGATCACTAAATTCAACTAATTGCGTTGTGTACAGTGGATATTATTTTTAAAAATATATCAAATGATAAACCTACGATTTTCAACAATAGATGTCGCTATTTTTCCTAATACTTCCATTCTCCATGAAAAGGAATAAATTGAATTGAATTGAAAAAATCTCTTTATTAGTTAAATTGAATCGAAAAAAAAACAATTCAGGTGGGAATATTTATGCGAAACCCAGCAGAAACGTAAAAATGCCATACGCGAATATGAAAGTCAACTTCCTATAACCAAGCAGAAACGTAAAAGTGATTGAATCCAGCCGATGTCGGAACTAAAACTCTATTAATGCCTGAATACTCTCAATGCTTTGTCTTTGTTGAGAAAATATCATGTTATGATATAAAAACGAGATTAAATTAAATGTTACTATTGAGTTATATTATTAAGTCCACCTTTGTAGCGTTTTTCAATGATGCTAGGTCGCTAATGCTCATTCACTACTTAATTCAGTTGAAATGCTAGCTGAAAATAAGGAAGATATAAAAGAGAATGACCAAATTAAATTGCCCCTCTGGCACCAGTTTAATGTTATTTAGCGAGTGAAAATTGAAATCAATTTACAATTTACGGATATTGCAGATTCGGAAAACGATTTATTTAATGCAAACGAAAATGAAAACTTATCAAAACATGAACAAAAAATATCAATGATCCAGGTTTACAAAAAAACACTTATCGAAGATGCTCAATATCCCATTAAGTTATTTCATGAAAAATATTACACATATATATTTTTTTATTAGAGGACAGCTTGCCCACCAGATACCGCACACCGCACCTGAAGACATAAGTCTCCTTGGCGGTGCCCACATACACGGAAAACTTGCTAGTTGCTGAATGAGAAAAGCTGCCCGAAGGAAATCTCTGTAATCTGGTAGCCTTAATATCTTTGTGCTGAAAGAAAGTAATCCATAAGTACATAATATGCACTTCATTGGATTAAGAAAAGAGGAAACTGAATTCGTCACTGACTGGGATTAAATTTATTGGACATGATCGATTCGCCGAAATGATTACAAAGCTTTTTAAAAGCGTCAACATTGTTTTTAGAAGCAACTAAATCTGTATATCTGACAGAACCTATAACAGGGCCACGAATAGTAGAGAGAAGCTCCATTCGGTAATCGTAGAGATAAGGAAAGGGACAAGACCACAGGATGTGTTCAGAAAACTGATTAGGATGCCCACAGCAGCACGAAGGGGAATTAACAGTATTGATATCAAATATTTTTTTATTAAATTTATCTGATGAAAACTGCATAGTCTAGTAATCGGGGATAACCCAAGAAGATTTTAAGCGGTGACGGATTAAAGGAAAAAAAGAGAGGTTACCCTCTCTGAAGAGAAAGATTTCCATCGCGATGACCAAGCATCAAGAAGAGCATTTAAAGACATTTTTTTTTCTAATTGGGTACTTTTGCGTCAAAAGTTGATGCGTTCTTAAACGGTTTTATTAGATCCATATAAAATTTTATGATTTTAAGGTTATAGAACGCTTGATTGTTTGAAAGTTTTAATTGTTTACTATTTGTCACATATTTTGGTATGAATAAAGTGTAAAACAATGCCATCAAATAAATAGTCTTTTTTTTCCACTGTTTGTTTATAACATGACTACACATTAACGACTTATAAACACTAACTCAATGTTTTCTGACAGTTAGGAACTTATTTTTAAATTTCAAGCCACGGTTGGAAAGTAACTATATTTCACTCCCAGCCCGTGTGGTGGCTGAGCGCGAACTCTAATAATAATTATTGTTATGATAATATATCGCTCTATACTTATGTAAAATATTATGAATGGATCTAATTCATAGGGTGTTTTCCAAATTGGTCGAATTATGATAGATTTAATAAAGGATACTGTAATAGGTATAAAATAATTGTACCATTGCACCGGATAATCATTTATAACCCCTACTGGCGGATTGCATGACGAGACGAGAATAGGTTGACTATAGTACGAGTATACTTATGTGCAGGTATCAAAAAATAATACCAGGGAATAAAACTTCCGATCAGTTTTTAAAAATAAATTGGATTTAAATGTCGTCATTTTTTTAAACATGCTAGTTCTAAACCAATATGATTAAACAAAAAAGTACTGCGAGATGTAAATTCATGAGATGAGCTTATTTAATTTTTCAAATATCATTATTATAATAAACTTATGTGTCAATTTTTAAAATGTGTAAATGGGCTGAATTTCTAACTGTCTATGCGCTCTGTAGCTGCAAGACGTCCTGTAATCTAGCTCCTATCTGTTATAATTTTTGATTGATCTTAATTGAAAACGAGGAACTAGAATCCCAACCGTCCATGCGCTCTGTAGCTGCAAGACGTACTGGGATATTTATCAATTGTACAGCGTCCTTGAGTGATTTTCTCAAAAATGGTGTGATATAAATTATCCAAGTATATATATATATATATATATTAAGGGGATAATTTGCACTTTAATCAATGCAAAATATATACTTCTGCTTCGCTAAATAACAAATTCCTCTCAGTCGCGTATATTTAATAAGAAGTCAATTAATTTTATTAATAAGGAAAAAGTACAAACATTTTTCGTATGAAATACTATTTTCCACATTTGCTTCAAAGTGGAGCATGTGAATATCACCAGACGCCTACAGAAAACTCTCACATCATTCCTAGCCAACACTCTCACATCTTTACACTATAGTAGGACGATGATGTATTCAGTTTTTTTTTTAGGCATCAAAGTGAAAGGGGTCTAAAAAGTTACATTTTGGATCACATCATACGTTAAAATTATTTAAAAAAAAAAATCCATTCTATTTTTGGCCCTCAATCAAGGTATGAAGTTTATAACTGTCTGAATATTTTGTTAACTATGTATATTGATAAAATATTTTTTTTGTTGGTAAAGATTAAATTTAACCACATTACAAATTCAAACACGTTTTAAAACTACCGAAATGCAAAAAAGTTTACACTCCGTGGAACTGATTCCGTTGAGCGCCTAGCTAATATTGATAAAATCAATGGCTCATCAAAACAATGCTACCCATTTATTACAAATCAAAGTGCAACTCACGCCCTTAGATGCTTATTTAATAAGGTTTAATGCACATTAAAACATTTAATTGGACTGATTTTCTTACTTAAGTATGAAATGACAGCTGGTTTAGCGCCAAAAATTGACTTTTTCGAAAACTTCAAGCTCTGATTGAGGGCCAAAAGTATGATCAAATATTTTTTTGATATTTTTTGAATTCCAAGTATTTTAAAAGGCAACTTTTTAGATCCCTTTCATTTCAATATTCGGAAAAAAATATCAGCCCACTCTACCTTACACGTCAATACTATGGTCCATCGAATATAGCCGTAATATTGTCAAAGGCCTTCTAGGATGACGGCAGGAACTCAGGAAAGGTGTGAAGAAATGGCGACTTAGGTTTAAGCTCTCCTGAGGCATCTGCATCACATGTCCAAGCCAGGATCACCACTATCTCAAACTAATATAATTAGAAGCAATAATATATTATAAATTTAAAATAAATAATTAAGGGTGGATAAATGGCAGTGAACTGTCAAAAGTGGGTAAGGAGTTTCGCTTACGATTGTACACGTGCAGTATCGGACGGTTTGTGGTAGAAGCGATTCTTGTTTATAATGGCGGCACTGTGCATGCGGTCATTAGGACTGCCCTAAGGGAATGGATACACAATTGAGGGGAAGACTGTACCTATACACACTATACCCACACATTGTACCTACACACACGGATAAGTGTTTTAATAGGTACCTTCTCTAACCGATAAAAAGGCAAATAAATCACTCAAATGCTTAAAAAATTACTGAGGCGAGACGATGGTTTTGAAAATTTCAACGAACTTCTTGGAAATAATTTAAACTAATAGCCACTTGCTTTAAATGCATTGCCTTAACAAACACAAATATTTTTTTCTATAAATGTTATTATTTACGGTTGCTAAAATAACGAATCCATTACAATAGTTTTATTTTTAAATTGCAAACAGAGTTTTTGACAAATTGTTAAAAACTTGATAAAAAAAAAAACATCTGTAATTCCGCAATAGATAGATCTGAACTTAAGAATGATTTATTTTTAAAATTGTGTTTTTTAAGTAAATAAAAAAGAAAGTTAAATCTCGAAATAGTCATATAATGTATTTATTATAAGGAAATGTGTTAACCACTGTTGGAATGGACTGTATAAGTCCGTCAATAAATAAATTAATATTTGAAAACATGTTTTTTCATTAAACAAAGTACGTGGAGAATTTTATAAGTTTTTTCTCTCTACTTTTTTTCCGCTGAGCGAAATCTCTGAAAATTTTCAAACAGTAACTTTGATTGAGACATTATATCGAATTGAGGTATCTACCTATAATCAAATGAATCGTTAATACTATTGATTAGAACATTTATCATACTTACAAAAGAAGCAACGTTTCAAAACAACATTCAAATATTATTACGTTTTCATTAGAAAAATGTAATCTACTATCAAATTATAAATTTATTTGACATAAACTCCTATAAATGTATCACAAATCAAAATATCGATTTACTCCTTATGGCCAAAAGACAAGCGCGGGTCTCATTTGCTGTAATAAATTATCTGGATTGTTTTTCTTAGCCCCGAGTCACAAGGCCGCCATAAGTGATCACTTGTAATCGGCCTGATATGAGAAGTACCCCACACTTTGGCTGCCCTGTCCTACTATCAGACCCTATTCCATTATCAAAGTTAGGCCCTTCTGCCCCCGGGCCTCGACCCTTCGCGTCGTTAGCCCTCGGAGTAGATAGTTCTAGCAATGTTAACTATATTTCTACACTCCGATACACGTGTATGTACTGTGTATACACATTATGAAGTGACCTCACTGTTATTTATATATTTGGGTTATAGACAAATTTACACAAACTGGTAAATAATATTGACTAGTCGATGGTATGATAAAGTTTCATGAATTATTACGTCATTAGTTCAACGATAACAATTATTTTTAACTGCCTTTGAAGGCGTTGACGATTTCAAAAATGTTTTTTGTTTTGTCTCTTTATTAGACTTATACTTCACATAGGATTTTAGAATTTGTGTTTTTCAGTTGTTTTTTTGTGCGTTTTCTATGTCGTTTCTATGGGTGTAAGAGGAATATTGTGCAATATTTAAAGATTGATATTAATTGATTGCACTACGTAAGGGAGATCCGTTGTAAAGTTAACTATTATATTTTAAGATCGGATATGAGATACTTGTAAGAAGAAGACAGACAATGCTATCCTGTACTCTGGACGCCAGTTTCTGGCGGTCTGGCTGAGTGAATGTGCGTTTTTTTATGAAATTGTAAAAAAAAGAGATATTGATCACTTTCTTAAGAGAATATCGGTAACCAGATTAAAAAGTCATTACTGCTTATACCATAAATATTTTATATTCATAACACTGAAAATAAAATATGCTGGGAGGCTATAGAGGCTGGGCTTTTATATGGCAGGTATAAAATTGAAATTAATGAGTTTTATGCAACAATAAGTTAATATGTTAAATTTAGAAAATAATATGATAATATCATTTTTATTTGCAAAAGTTGTTTAGTTAAATGCAAAAAAAAATAGTTATTTATAAGAGAGTGAACTTCTGTAAATTTATTTGCCTGTTAAGTAAATTATAAAACAATTAAATACTATAATTTTCTGGATTGATTTTGATTGACTCGGACATAAATTATTGTGATTAAAATATACTTATATCAAACGGATATTAAATTGAATACAGGAAAATACAATGGCAAATAAAATACATTTTAGGGTAATTTATAACGAGATAAAATTATACGTCCTCAAGTAAAAGGAATTGAATAATCGCTTACCCTTCTACGTACATATCATATATAATACACACAATAATACATCACAAAAGTTAATTAACATCCAAAGTCAGCATTCTCGTAAACAAGGGAGATCACAAGACTTGAAATATTAATTTCTCCAGTGCTAATGATGTATGGGAAGTACGAAGTATGTGGAATACAGATTGTGGAGGAAGACCCACTTTGTATCGAGCAGCTAACGAGGCAATGTTCCTTGCTTTTACAAACACGAATAATAAATCGCATTCGGAACCTATAAACTGATCATATCACAGTGTCTTACAACTTGTAGAGAAATGAGAATGATTAATCTTATCATGAACATTTCCCCACCAACTGACCGCCTCAAATGTGGAATCAATTACTAGACTCGAAAACCCAATGCATTTTAAACTTCGGTAATAAAGAATCATGAAAAAAATGTTGCTTCCCAGCATTGGAGTTTTAATAATGATACCTTGTTTTTTTTAATCACGATAATCACTGACTATTGTATTGAAAATAAACTATTTTTGAATATAAATAAATGTGTCTGTATTACATTCACAAGGAAAAGAAAAATTCTTAATTTTGATTCCAAACTAAACATTAATGTACTAATGAGAAAGCACGAAATTAAAGATCTTGGGATTGTTTTAGATTCAAAACTAATTTTTGAATCGCATATCAATAAAATTACCTCCAAAGCATTGAGCATGTTAGGTTTCATAATTCGAATGAGTAAACACTTTGATAATCCAAAGGCCCTTATTTCATTATATAATACATTTGTCAGAAGCCATTTGGAATACGCCTCTCAGATATGGAATCCCCAGTATGCCATATATATAAGTAGAATAGAAAATATTCAAAACAAATTTATAAAGTACCTTAAATACAAAACCGGTATTTCTTATGTATCTACTCTCACTGCCTCCACCTTCCATGGAATCATTTCTCTACAATACCGCAGAGTGTGTGCGGACCAACTACTGCTTTACAAAATTGTGACAGGAATGGTTGACTGTACAGAGCTGCTTGGTTTAATAACAAAACATGTGCCAGCCAGGATTTGTAGACGGTACCACCTGTTTCATGTACCAATAAGTAAAACATCGTATGTTAAAAATGCTTTTTTTCGTAGGACTTTTTCAATGTACAATACAAAATTTAAAAATATAGATTATGCAAACATCACTCTGTCAGATTTAAAATTTACACTAAAAATGTATTATGTAACTTAGTAGACATTATAATAATAAATATGTACATCTCCCCCCCCCCTCCTTATCCTCTCTTCAAGCATTTTTGTCCTTATCCCGCCCAATTTACAGTAACTTAATGTTCTTAAAATTAATATTTAAAAAATCTTTGATTATTGAGTACTTGAAAATAACATTTTTATATGTATAAATTGTATGTATTTATTTGATATGTAATATATATATTCTTTACTAACTTTGTATACTATGTGGAAATCTGTTATTAGTTCTGAGTTTATACACTATGTCTGTTTGTTTACTAAAAATATGTATGTAGAACTGTTGATTTCCCTAATAAAATAAAATAAAATAAATAAAATAACTTGTTTAAGTAAATGATACCTATGTCACTGAACACTTAACTTAATAATCGTGAAAACATCTAGCTTTAGTAGCATTCATCTACATTTAAACATTTGTTACAGGAAAAAATCTTGTGTTAAAATTGCAAAATATTCTAACTCCATAAGACCTTGGCCCTGTGCTAAGTTCAGATATAAATAATCTAAATAAATAATGGAACTACAGTATTTTGAGTAGGTTAAAAAATATTGTTGCTTCAACTAATTTGTATAAGTTGAATTATAAAAAATAAAAATAAAAACATTTTCAGTCGTTACCCAGCGGGTGAAATAATTTATCCAGAAGAATCTCACATCTCTCACTCACAATAAATGTTCTAAGTCTTTCACATCACAAAAATTAACAGACGGAAAGTTTTATAAATAAAACTTTACAGTCGTTCTAATAATTTACAAAATATTTCAATTTTAGGGGGCGTTTTCAACTAGTTGAAAATAACCCAATATTAGAAAATGGGAATCGAGTTAGAGTAGAGTAGGGTTCGAACCATAAATCTTCAATCCCTGAATGCGCGACACTGGCCACAGGATCACAAATCAATTCGGAAGGAAGTGTGAATGTTTAAACACGTTGAGGAAGTGTTCATGTTTAGACATAGGCAGAGTGGAGAATATTACACAGTGCGTAAAAAGGGTAACTAAAACCAGCCAAGTGTCAAGTTAGAAGCACTGTTTTTCCTTCTCAAAAATGTTTTCCTCTCTGTTGCAATACATTTCAACCAAATAATTGAAATTCATTTACTGCAATATTAATTAACATATTACAACAGAGATGAAGAACATTAAATATAAGGTAATATATTAATCTAGGCATTTACAGGGCATATGACCTGTCAATGACTGGTTTAAGTGGCCACATTACGTACTGTGTAACATTCACCATTCTGTCCATATTAGAAAATCTATATTCCTTAAATTCTTTCATCTGTTGATGTATGTGAAGTTAAAAAGCTGAAACCTTTAATTATGCGGGTGAGATTCATCTAATTGAATTATTTCACCTTTATACGGCAACGCCTGAAATTTTTTTTTTCAATTTCTATACTTGTTCATGGACAAGGTGGATTTATCAACAATATTTTGAGTTTGTCCAAATCTTTGTAATATTTTAAGATATAATTATTTTTTTTAAGAACTCATTTTTTATTTAAACTGTTTTCAGTTTATGATAGTAGTGCATTAGTTCAATATCCATGTCCGCTACCTAGTTGGAGCATATTCTGTCCACAGAGAACCTCCAGGCGTCTCTGTCAGCTGCCAGCTCCCGTGCATCCTCCTAAGTCAGGTTCGCGTCCCGTAGTTCTGACATGACACCGACGAACAGTCAGCAGATAACGTAAGGACGTCGATATTTTATTACTTACCAACTAGAAAATGAACACAAGCTGATAACAATAATTTGTAAACTTATTAATAAAAATTGAGATATCTCCATAAATTCTATTCCAAAGATTTCAGATGAGGCGAGTTGCGAAAATGTAATATCTATTGTAATAATTGTATGGATTAATGGTTACAAAAAACGAAAAAAAATAAAAAATGTAGGGAAGCCACAGAAGAGATGAACTGACGACATGGTCGAACTCGTGGTACATGGATGGAAACAGAGTGCCCAGGACAGAAAAACAAGGAAAAATTTGGAAGGCTTAAAAATAAAATAAGTTTACTATCACATTTTGGTAAAAGCGGTAAAAGAGTTTAGACACGTATTTTTATTTCCGTGTATTTTATTTATAAATTGTATAATACAAAGTAATTAACAAAGATTATCACAAATGAATTACATTCCCAGAAGTTATTATAAATCAATTCGGAACTCAAAGAATATACATGTGTTAATATATTTTTCAAAAGCACATATTCAAAACAACTACCTAAAAAACTTTTATGAGACAAACAAAATAAATAAATAAAAAACGCTTTTAAGAATAGAGGAAATGGTAAATCTATGACTAAGGGAGATAAGGTCGTTAACATCACACGATGCAACAATAGTGGTAGAATCCGAAGTTGATTTACAACGCATGTTAAACAAGTTTCATCTAGCATCTCAGATATTAAACATGAGCATATACCAAATCTCAATAATTTCGTTTTTTTTTTCATATTTCACAATACAAATACGGAAAAATAAATTAAATTGTAATATTTTGACGAAATATACGTTAGTTTATCTTGTTTGTAATAAATCATTTTAATTAATCTTTAAATGGGTAAGCAAATTTTATATTAATCACCACGAAATACAACCTCGAATACACAAAGGGTCTAAAATAAGATCTCAACAGTGTAAATACTTATTTAAATTTAAAAAAGGAAATTGCAATCGCTGAAAAAAATGCGGGTAACTTGATTATGATTGCGGATCTATTGTCAATTTAAACGAGTTTTTGTCTCTATTAATTTGATTTACGCTTTTGGGTAAATTAAAACGTCCTATTTAAATATTAAATTCAACTTGAGTCCTTTATATTTCTCGCTGTTGGATTGTTTGCATTAACAAATTGCCTTCAATGGACGGATGCTTTGTTCTCAATTTCCTTGATACGGTAGCCATAGACAAGTTTTAATCACATAGAAATAATAAAGGGTATTTACAGAGGACTACGTTACATCAATTTATCGAAGGTGGTCAACCCATTACATCTCACCACCGCCACCGCTTTAAAGACTAGAGTGGGGGATCAAATTATAAAACTAATGCGTAATAACATTTTACGCAATATGTCAGAGTTAACATCAATTAACAAAATAAATTAAATGTTATAACACAGTATTTGTATTGCGAGGCATTTAAAATTTTTAATTATTGAAATAAAAAGTGTAGGTATTCTAGATTTCTATTAAAATTGATTAATCAATAAATATAGCGGAAACCTGTATATTTTTATTCATACATTCTTTGAAAAAAAGTTTTAAAATATTTTTACCACCAAAATTAATTAAATATACTGCGTTTTAATAAATAAAATGATTTTACATTTCAAAATTCAATATTAATTTTAAATGTCTTTTTCGATAATTGAACACGATTTACAACAACAAACCATCACGCCGTTTCCCCGTAAGGTAGGCAAAGATGATAGAACGCCACAACACTATATCTTTGCATACTGATCTAGCTTCCTCTACATTCATACATCTTCTCATGCACGCGATCCGATTATTCCGACTTTTGACATGTCCATCTTCAAGTATTTGTTGGATTTGGTCCAGCATGTCTTTCTCGGTCTTCCTCTATTTCTGCATCCATCGAAATTCGCATTGTAAATATTCGTGGCCGTTCTTTCGCTGTCCATTCGTTCTACACGTCTAAACCAGCGCAGAGCTCTTTTTCTTGATTTTGTCGATAATGCTTGTCTCAGCCTTACATAATGTATGGCTCTACATGAATCGAAGCTGGGACGTTAGTTTCCCAGCTGGCCATATAACCAACTGCGCCACGGCATCTGTCGAGTTTTAATAAAATTACTGGTTTTTAGATGTAATTATCACAGAACGGAATTCCGCTCAATGTTCTCATTGATAGCGTTTCCTTACCTCTCTTCTAGACTTGGACCCACAAAGATAAGTGAAATACCCACCCACCAACTCAACTTTAGTTTCAACCACTGATTTTTTCTTTCATTATTTTGTAAATACTCTGATAACAGTGCGAATAGTAATCTTTATTTAAAATATCAGTTCTGTATCACCAGTCGCTCAATAGGAAGAGCGTTCTTCCGAAACTATAGTTGTGTTCCTTTAATTAAATAAACTTATATGTGTAACACTATAACAATAGTTATATTTTATAAAGATGTTAGTTTAAAACCACTCGTGAAGAGGTACAAATACGAATTTCAGCTGACCGCTTTTCAAACGCAAACTCAATGAAAGCAGATTAATCCCAATGGTATTTTTGTCATTGGTTGTAATTTAATTAGGGAATATGTTTTTGGAGAGTAATTATTGTCGATTAAATTGGGACACGAGAGCATTCTGATTTCGGACTTCATTCGTGGGTGATCCTGCCCGCGATAAATTTCAACCGAAAGAAAATGAATATTCATCCACAAGTGTTAAACGAGTTAAACCTGTAATTGCGTGTATGCGTATAATTGCATATCCAAAACCGCACACGTATTGCGCACTAACTAAGCACGCTCCCCTCAGCTGGAGCGTGGGTGGGACACGAACGCGTACCCGCAGGATGCGAAGCGGCGCCGCAGGCCATCCACTACTCAGCCACCAAAAAGAGATTCCCAAATTATCCCTGCAGAAGTGACTGGATAATCGAAAAACACCCATGCAAGAAAACTTCAAAAGGTCGAATCAAATGCAATTGAAAAAAACGGAAGTTTATTTAATCAAACCAAGGAACGCAGGAAACTACGATAAATTGAAATCACAAACTCAAAAACGAATTTGGACGTAAAATAAATTAATAAACTAAATTGAATTATCTTTATTAATAGGTCCGAAAACATTATACTTGTAACCATTAATTATATAAATCAACATTTAGCATGTCTCCACTATAAAATACATCATGGTCCTACATTTTCACCATTTTTTTCTGTAATTGATCAAAAACTGTTAACATATACGGATATATATTTTGAACAAAGAATTTTTCCGGTTTATCACAATGTGTTTACATATTCTAATAAGGTAAAAATTTATTCCATACATCCGTTATTACTCGGAAAAAACTTTTCTTACAAACGTCAAGTGCATTCTCTGGACTTTCTCAGATCTAGAATCCTTATATTCTGCCAACAAAAGGTTTTTCTAAAGGTTTCATTTAACTTTACACCACCAATCGAAGCTTTTTGGCCCATCAATATATTAACTCATATTCTCTTGAATCTTAGAATATCATTTATTTAAAAATAATTAGCTCAAATTATATTTGAGGGGAACAAACCGTATGATGCTTACGATCCGATCGTTCACTACAAATGTACAATCTTGTGCGAATTTTGGTATCCAAATAACAATCAGGTAATAAAAATATTTATTGGAGTTATTCCTATAAAGTTTTGGATCCCTGTACGGAGCCGATGGGTGAGTCATGGCGAGTCGTGCGCCATGCTGGGTGCTTTATTGCCAATAGCGGGAGGATCCACTAATTTCTCGTGCAAGACAAATTCAAATCCGCCATTACGTGATTCATATTTATGCTTAATGTTTATTCATTGGCTGAGAACCTACCCGAGATGGCGGCCGAGATAATGAAGGGTACAGGAGCCAAATATTTTATACCAACAAACTCCATAACCAGAACCTCCGTGCTGCGAGTTTTTGTATTATTTATGTATTAAATGCGATTAATAAAATTACGGTCTAAATAAAAAATTGCATATTTGCATCAAAATCGGTTGTAAACAAGTGCTTTACTCATAAAAATATACATACAATAGTTAATTATTATGTTCTGATAATTATATATTTGACTGTAGGATACAATTTTAATAACATATTTGTTTAAAACGTAGATGAAAAATACGAATAATGCACATTTGTTTGGTAAATATTGCGAAAAAGCGTATTTATATTTGAAGTTTAAATAAACAAATAAAATAAAAATATTTGTGGTAACTGGCGAATACAAAAATTGAAGGAGCGACCACATTAGCCTATTTTTCTACAAAGGTGTACGAGTATAAGCTTTTGAATTTGATGAAATATGTACGTATTTTTCATTGATATGACGCATTTTATCGATAAGTTATGATAAACGTAAGTTATCGACGTATTAATAATATTATTTTCCATTGATATGTGTTGATAGTTACGTTCAAAATGTTGATTTTAAATAAAATAAGATTAAAATAATTTTCGAATATCCTTTTTTAAAAATAAATATATTTTTTAAGCTCAGTGATAACAAATTTAACGTTTTGCACTATCATTTCATAAAAATAAGAAAGCAGACCTTCATAACTATTAAGTTATTTTAATAAATCACAACCATTCGTGTTTATGGGAAATAACTTTTTGTAAATGTTACGCGTGTATATATTTTTTAATTGTGATAGTCAGAATCACGGAATAAACGAAAATAGGTTTAACAACAGCAAATTTTGGATTAAATTCAAAAGTCTTCCTAAGGCATTTAAGCAATATTTTTTACAACGAAATATCATCATGGTACAATAAAGAATCGTAACTTTATACGAACGAAATTATACTTGTAAACGTCATCTTTGACAGGTCTATTAAGCTTTATAATGATAAATGTTTTTATAGCACGGCTAATGTATTGATTTTACATACTTTCTCATGTACAAAGACAGTATTTATCCGTTAAATATCGCGGTTCGAATTTTGGAGTGGAGGGTTTGATTTAATGATTACTTTTGAGATAATTGACCTTAACTTGACCGTGTATTTGATGTAAATATAGGGTGGAAAGTGGATATACTATCAATCAAACGGGTTCGTGGAAATTTACTATGCAACACAAATTTCAGTATTTAAAAAAAATATACTTAAATCAAAAAATCTGTTAGGTTTAATAAACATGTTATAAGGTGAAGTCATGTTTTGTCTCGTCTGGTTAGTTAAGTGTTTTTAATATTGATTTTAAAACAATTGGTATTTTGTAAAAAATAATAAACGTCAATAACTTGACCTGACCGAAACATGTTTATATAACCAATATTATTGTTTAAATAGTCAGGCAAGTTATTGGAGTCTATTGTATAGTATTTTGACTTAGCTGCATTTGTCCAAGCATTTTTAATGTGTAAGTGTTATGTCATTGTATTGCGATTTAGTGTGAAACATATTTTTAGTCAAGTAGTCAAACGGGCTTATTTTTTGTACGGCTCAGTCAAGGGCATAGTTGTATACTAATTAAATGATTTTATTTTGTTTTCTTTGTATTCTTGTCATGTCTGTCTTGTTACGAGTTCCCCAAAATGCGATTATGAAACTTAATTTGCTTTTAACATAAGCTTCGTACATCATGATTTTTTTCCGTGTATAGTATGATGTCTTTGATTTTGTGCAATCATTGTAATGATTCCATTACTTTGGTGAGTTTATCTATGTGTTATGTCCATTTCGACTGTCTATCCATGGTGATTCAGAGGTACTTCACGTGATCATTCTTTAAAAAGTTTGTTGTTAAAACCAATCAATTTCAACACAGAATTTATAAAATATATTTAACATACCCAATCTAGTATGGGTACTTCTACGAGTATATAACTTCAATAGGTTAGCATTATCTAAATGCCCAATTCGCTTTACGGGTGATTTAAAAAATGAAATTGAGTCAAATTAGCAGTTCACAAATGAGTCCTGGTCCCAACTCTGATGTATGGGAGCGAAGTATGGACTGGGAAAAAAGGAAGAAAGTAGGCTGAATGCCTTCGAAATGCGATCTCTCAGACGAATGTGTGGTAAAACTATGAACGATAGATGCACAAATGTTGAGATCCGTACATTATGTAAGACTGAGATAAGCACTATCGACAAAATAAATAAAAAAAAGCTCGGCGTTGGTATGGACATGTAAAGCGAACGGACAGCGAAATAATGGCTGAAATGGCTGATGCAGAAATAGAGGACTTAGAAAGACATAGCATGACCAAATCCAACAATTACTTGAATACGGACATGTCAAAAGTCGGAATAATCGACGCGCGTGCATGAGACGACATATGAAGCGAGATCTGTATGGAAAGATAGAGTGATGTGGCGTTATATCCTCTTTGCTTACCCTCATGGGTAAACGGCATGATGGTTTGTTTGTTTGTAATTTAACTTTGGAGTAATGAAATTTCGAATTGCCAATGTGAAAATCAGTTTTAAATAATTAAAATTAAAATTATTAATTATCTTGCGATATTAGATAGCTTAAACTTGAAAAAACATAAATAAAAACCTTAAACAACTAACGAAAAAAAATACTAAATATAAGAAAATGTGTATACAAAATTATAATCATTAATTAAGTCTTGCTTTTCTTAGAATATATAAACCCTGAAATAATAAATAAAAATTATGCTAAAAGAGTTTACACTATTCAAAATAGCGTTTTTTTATTATGTTACAAATGATAATACAGCATTATTCAATGTAGAAAAATCTATAATGTTGGTTGACTAAGTTACTTGTATTTCCAGAGGGTAGTGAAGATATTCAAATCAAACTAAACAGAAGTACAGTCGAAGGGGATGATTTTCAGTATTTACTTACAATTACGTTCCACGACACACTTCACCTAATTTATATGCATTAATTTAACATTCTGTACCCTGCGGCTGAGCAGCCTAAACTAACACACGCTACTGGACACTAAGGGTAGAAAACAGAGGTAGAAGACTAAGTACACTGAAGTAGTTATGCAACGAATAATTTGGGGGAGATTAAATTTTAGACAGTTAAATTTCTTTCAAATACAATAAATCGTGTAACGGTCAACGAGGATACATTTTTTATCAAATTTAAATGAAAAGTGTGAACATAAAATATTAAAATTTATTATTCTGGCGAGTTCAACGTGAAATATGTAGTTTACCTCTACCACACAATATAGTCCTTGGACTGCATTTGAAGCGTAAGACAGATCATATTATATAATAATATGTGGTCGATTACGCTACAATAAGTCTACAAATACGTAGTAATAAAAAATGAAAGATTGGGTTTAATATTTAAGCAAAATAATGTTATCTTGATTTTCTTTTATTTATGTGGGAAACATTTATGTATTTAACACTTTATATATTACATATACAATTTATACACATATAAAGGAAGGAATATTTATATTTTTTTAGAGTTATATTTAAGTCCTGATTATTTACTACAATATTTAAATTTTCAGACTTTTTCCGAAAAGTCGTAAATAGCTTGTACTGGAAAAATGTCAATCGAGTTGTGGTAGAGTAGGATTTGAACCTTGGGCCTTTAGTCCGTGAGCCCACAATACTACCACGGGACCACGATCCGGTTCAGAATTGTTATTGCCTTGAAGCGATTTCTTCCTGCCTACCCAAACTGTTCAGTTTTTTTGAAAATCAGAAGAGGTATGCAGAATCTTATAATTTTATACAAAAAAAAAAAAATTTAAATTTAAACAATTAGCTTTTTACGAACAAAAGCATTAAACTATAAACTTGTACCAAATCTAAAATCCGATTAAATTAATCCACTACATATTACAGATTAAAGTATGTGCAAAATAGTGATATATTTTTAAGTAGTTACCAGATACTGAAGAATTCCCAAAAATGTGTCTATTGTATTTTAAAGGATACATATTTGGCAATTATACGGTGTGATTATTTCTTAAAAAAATATCATGCTTTGTTTTTGCTCTTCTGTAAATCTCGCTAATTGCTGATTCGATATTATATGTATGGACCGTCGCTATGTGTGATTGCATAGCATATGCATGCATGTATGCACATAAAATGTGCGAATAGGGTTATGCGAAGGATGTTTTTATGTGTGTCAATATTCTATTTAATAAATAAAAAACTAAATAACAATAACAATTGAAAAAAAATTATTTAAAATCCATAGTGAATTTCGACGAGTAAATAACTCTTTTTTAACAATACATCATAAAGTACTTACTAGCTTTTAAACAATTAGAATCAACGCAAAGTAGGTGGGTTTTTTTTATACTACACATTATTCCAATAAAAAGAATGTAGGATAACGGAGTTTTAAAACAATGAATGTTTTGAGTATGTCCAAATGATTGTAGACTGATGTGGATTTCCTCTTTAGGGAGTTATTCAGATCTAAATTTATTTCAACAGAGAAGAAAAACATTTTTGAGAAGAGAATAAGGAATTACAGGGCCTACAACCTGTCATATGCTAGTTTAAGTGGCCACTTTATACACTGTGTTTGCACACTTTGTTTTAGCTCTTTTACTTTACAAAAGTCAATAGATGGAAGAGTTTAGGAAATGTGGATATTTAAACATAGGCAGAATGATGAATTTTACACAGTGTGTAAAGTGGCCACTTTCATCAGCCAAAGACAGATCATATACCATTTAAATGCCATGACTTCCATATTCACTTCTCAAAAATATTTTTTCTACCTTTTTTCTAAATTTACACAGTTTAAAGTATCATTTGACTTTTTTTATTATTACGTAGGTACGTTAAATTAAAAAATATTTAAAAAAATCACTATTTTCTTATAATTAGAGAAGAAAAAAACACATTTAAAGGGGATATGAAAAAAAAAATAGTAAAAAAGCTATCTCATTTTTATATGTTAATAGTTTAGTGCCATTATTTGTTATTGTCATGTTTACACTTAAAATATATAAAATTAATCGAATATTTTCTCAACTCTGTCGATAAAATTTAACTTTGGAAATATACATAAACGCACGTACCGTAAATGTAATTATAAATCATGGCCAAATTAATACAATGGCCAATAGTAGTCGGCAAACAAGGACATTTTGAGTTTTATTATTTTGGGACGTTTCTAATCTGGGAGGGAACTAAAATTAGTTTAATATACGGGACAAGATTGTGCCGAAACAATAAAGTATGGGATTTAACTCCCGTGCAATACTCGTGGGGTTTGCACGGGAAGATTAGCCAAATGTATGGTCTTCAGTCTTTACCCCATGTCGACACGTGTTACAGAACAAATTCATCCAATATTGAACCATAAATCAATGCCTGTATTGACATCATTTGTACAACCGACGCGACGGTCACATTATTACGTTTGTAATGTATTTTTGCATTATATTATGTATACGGCAGTTAAGCAAGTCAAAGTAAAGAGAAAATATTGTTTTAAATATTTTTAGTTACTACTACCATCACGCCATTTCCCCGTACACCTACGGGAGAGAATGGACCGTCACACACGTCTATCCCGACATGAAGTGAACTTATTGATAAATACTCAATAGATTTAAAATATTCTTTCCAATATGCTCGTACATACAAAATGATACGTCAATCCTAAAACCACTCTCATACACACGTTTGTCTAATAATAATGTAAAAAATAAATACAATTGAGTGGGAATTTCATTCTCGTTATAAAACGAAATAGTACATACTAAAATGGATACAAAGTCGTTGGAACAATAAACTTCTTTCCCCCTTCGGCAACTACACGTGGACCGGACCATCTTCTAGGAATTTAGCGAAAACATGTGTTTGCACATGTGCGATACTGCTACAGTGACTAGTGACCACCGAAAATCTACGAAAGCCACCCTTCGGATATTTTTATCTGTTATGTCATCCATATTGTTGAAGTGCTTTATCTGTTTAGTTTTTAATTGTTTACTTTTTAGCACGAACACTTTACAAATTTACTATTATGCTCAAAGTTTGTTTTTGTAAATTTATTGATAATTTTAAGTTGCCAGAATTTCACTCGTCCATGCACTTTGTAGCTGCCAGACGATTAGTAATCTAGCTTCAATAGGTAAATGTTATCAACTATCAAATATACACATTTAGTAAATGAGGTCTAGAATTCCAACCGTCCATGCGCTCAGTAGCGGCAAGACTTGTTGTTATCTAACTTCTATTTTTATACATGTGTTTGTTATATATTTTTTTTAAATATCACTAAATCTCTTAACTTTATTGTCAAATAAAAAAATAAAAAATGTAAATAGGGGCTAGATTTCTTATTGTCTATGCGCTCTGTAGCTGCAAGACGTGCTGTAATCTAGCTCCTGTATATCATAATTGGAGACGAAGAACAAGAATCCCAACCGTCCATACGCTCTGTAGCTGCAAGACGTGGTGGGATATTTATTTATTGTACAGCGCCCTTGAGGTGATTTTCACAAAAACGGCGCTGTATAAATTATCCAAATATATATATACATTTCTAGCTTCTTCCACATTCACACATATTGTCATATACGCCTTTTGGTTCTACCTGCTTTGAGCATAACCAGACTTAAGATTTCGGTTTATCTGATCATGCCGCGTCTTCCTTGGCCGTCCTTGTCCCACGTAACCGTTCATTCTCGCCATATATACCCATTTTACCATTCTTTGGTCATCCTCATATCATACCTGACTCTGATTTACACTTTCGCCTGATTTTATCATTCGTAACCCGATCATACATTTATTTCCCACACATTCGTCTAAAAAATCGCAGTTTACTCGGCTTTCATCCTTCCTTTGCCAGTTCCATGTTTCACTTCCATACATATGTGTTGGGAATAAAATATTTTTGGAAAGCGCACCAAATGCATTCTACATCTCTAACGTTTATACGTTCACTGTTAACAGATATAAAAAGCTAATTAATATCTCAACAGAGACAAATGAAAAACCGTTTTTTGTTAAGTTTATTAACGCCTAAGGGGCGTTTACAAAAAAGAAAAAAATACATGCTAACATACTTAAAAATAAAACACAAAATATACAGAAAAAACATGTGACATTACTTTGAAAAGTTAAAAAGTTTGAAAAATTAGAAAAGATATAATAAAAAAAATTAAACAAAGTCAAAGGGTAATCAATAAAAAACAGTTAGCATGAAAACAAAAAATGCTGAGGTATAATTTAATAAAATAAATTCTATAAAACAAACTTAATAAATAAAGTGTTACGGTGAGCAATAAAGAAAAATGTGAATTAAATAATAATCAATATTACCTTTCACAAAGAAGAAGAAATAAAAAAATACTTGCCAATACTTATTTGCGATTGAATATTATAGAAAATAAAAACAAGTGTGGTAGTAAAAACAAAATAAAACATGTGATGGATATCTGTATTTTAAAAAATCTGAGATAGCAAGTCTTGCAGCTATTGTGCGCATGAACGGTTGAAATTCTAGACCCCATTTGCAAAATGCAGGTATTTGATAAGTGATAACATTGACATATTGAAGCTTGATTATAAATCGTCTTGCAGCTTCAAAGCGCATGAACGAGTAGAATTCTAGCAATTAAAAATTATATCAATAAATTTACTCGAAATAAGCACTGAACAGAGTTAATAATTTGTCAACTGTTAATGCAAAAAAAAAACAATAATAATAATTTAACAATATAGTGCACATAGGCTTGTTTAAAATTCAAGCGCACTGTAGGGGAAACCGAGGAGAGTTGAAACAATGGTGATTTCGAGAAAACTATAATCGAAGGTGATCGGGTAACATCGCGCATTAATTGTTTTTTTTCACGTGCTACTTGAAAGAGTTGGCAACAGCAGTTTACTGGGAGTGGTTGTGAGTACTCGACATCTGGACGGAAAAAATACTCCAAGTAAGTTTTTGGCCAGTATTTTGATAGCCTGTTGTTCGATACGTATTACGTGAACACTGCCGCAATATTATTTCCATTATGCACAGACTATTTAAAATTCAAAGCGTGATATTGTTTTTAAAGCTCACCTCTAGTTAAAAGGTTAAAAACCGTTATTCTGAAAAAGGCCTGATTTTTCGGGCCTAGACAAGTTGAAACAGGTTGTTTTAACTATCTTCTTTTTTTTCTTTTCTTTTTTTTTTCTTGTTTTTTTTTGCACCACAACAGGCCAGGAGACCCAATTACAGTGACGAATTTCATCACAAAACTCCCAGGCTTGAGAAAAATTACATGTTTTTCTTGTTCTCACCCGGAACCTTTTGTGTGTAAGTCAAGCATCTTGATCATTACACCACGGAGGCCGCCATTTTATTTATTTTACTACTATGATGTTTTGCGGTGTGAATTTGGACACCGAATAATTAATTGTTCTTGTTTCAGAATGCACAATCAATGTGTGCGAAATATTATTTTACTATAATTTATGATTACTGCACGATTAAGCCCAACTATTAGATTTTATTGATGAACATACCAACGGTTGATTACAGCAGTTAAATTTTTTTCACGTGTAATTTTCTAAAAAATTTTTCTTATTTTTAAAAATGCTATTGTTTTAATTTTAAAAAATAATTACAATCCCCAAATACCAAACTGTTAAAACTTACCTTGACCTCTGTTTCAACTTACCTCGGTACTAGGAGAGTTGTAACAAAGGAAGTTTTTTCAGTTTAAGCCAATTTTCTCATTGACCCTGACTAGTTTATCCTGTTTTTTTGTTTAGATTAAATAGTGAATAAAATTGACTACGTAAAAAAAGACATTTCATTGAGGTAGTACAATTTTAGGCTGAGATATACAAGGTAATGTAAAAACTATTTCAACTCTCTTCGGTCTCTCCAACACGTGTATTTAATTATTTCATAATAAAAAACCTCAAATACTGTAATTTTTTTATTCAGTGTTTGCGTACATAATAGATTTACGGTAATGTTCTGAATATTTTATGTGCAAACTCAGCACGATAATCTTTATTTTACACGGAGAATCTGTGTCCGGTGAATTTTGGCGAGTGCATATTTTCAGTAGCCCTCTGAGGATTGTTCAAATGCATTTATCCTCTACGCGCAATAAAAACGGTCGATAAATACGCCCCGCTACATGGGCCGTGATTCCAGAACGGATCTGAGCATTCCAATACACGGACAACTAGGGTTTGCAAAAATACAAAAAAATTAAACGTTTTTAAAAACCGGTTTGTCGGTTATTTATCGGTAATTATAAGATTAAAGTATAGCGACTCTGGGATCGCACGTTTAATTGGCCTTAAGGTAAAAAAGCTAACAATGAGAAAATTGACAAATTAACTAACTAGTATAACACTATATTTATTATCAAAATAAATGTAATGAAAATACATTTATCTTTATAAATTTAACTTGACATAAAAAAGCTAACGATGAGAGAATTTACAAATTAACTTACTAGTATAACACTATATAAATTATCAAAATAAATGTAATTAACATAAATTTATCTTTATAAATTTAACTTGACATGAAAAAGCTTACAATGAGAGAATTTACAAATTAACTTACTAGTATAACACCATATTAATTATCAAAATAAATGTAATTAACATAAATTTAACTTGACATTATAACCGGCTATTTCTTCATTTTGCGATTTACTGTAAACGAGAAAATATTCCTTGTATATGCCTGCATCAAAGGTACGACTCCTCAAATATAAATAACCAAATTATTTTATTTATTAAAAATGTTTTTAATAAAACAAGTATGCGCATTTGTGCCATATTTAAAATGGCAAAAACAGTAAAAAATGGCTCAGTAATGCGAGTAGACTTATTTCTATCATTCATTGAGTGATACAAATAGTAAAAGTTTTATTTAATAGTGCAAGAAGTACATGTTTAACATTTCGGTTATTTGTACAAATTGATGAAGTGTAGTTACACAGATAAAACGATCTTTAAATAATAATCCATGTGGAAAATGAGACTTCTGTGTTCTGCGTCTAAATAATTAGGATCATAATAAAAATATCTCTCTAGCTCTCCTGAAAAGTTATACTTTTGCAGATATGCTCTTCTGTTCACCCATCAAAAATATATTACTAATTCATAATGCAAACAAAGCATTTTAATCAAAAGTAAAGACTCTTCTGGCTTTCTTGAGACTTTCTGGTAACTCATCAAACATATTCAAACTTTTATAGTACAGGTTAATTTTCATCTCATCTTAAGAAACCTTAAATAATCGCCACTTTTTGTTCGATTCTTCTGTTAATCCTTATTTGCTTAAGGTAAGTACATATTGTGACATTATTTCATAAAACAAAATTACTAAAAATGTCACGTAAGAGATTAAAAAAAAAGTTTTTATAATAAGCCATAAAAAGTACGAGTAAATGTATTTATTTATTTAAAACTTCAAGTACAAAGAATAAGTACTTAAGTAAACTTATTGCTTAAAGCAATATCTTCCAGTCAATCAAAAAACAGGCTGGTCAAAAGAAGAGAATTGGTCAAAATTTTGTACTAAAATACCATAAATACATATCAATAGATTGATACATACATCTATACGTTAAAATAAAATACAAAAAAAGACCTAATTAATTTAAAATATCACATGTTTTTTAATTGGGAGATAAGGCTTGCACAATATAAATATTTTTTATTATTTTTAAAGTAAACGTATTTAATGATGAAATTCTCAGCAAGATATTTGAAAGCGCAATGATTGTGAAGAATATTATAAAGAAGTGAGAGAGATTAAATATTCGTTATACGGGAAAAGTTTCCTAAAAAAAACAGAATAAAAGATATTTTTAAGGTATAATGTAACTTAAAGTATAATCAATTTTTATCGGCCTTGTGGTGTAACGGTCAGTGCGTTAGCCTGCCAAGCAAGAGGTCTCGGGTTCGATTCCCGACAAGGTTGATGTAAAATATTTGTTTAAATGGGTGTTTTTAAAAAGTTCGGCCACATCAACATTGTGAGCCCGGAATTAGCGCATTTGTCTGATATTTAAATTTTAAAGCCAGTAGTTGACCGTGATTCTTTTAAGTTAAGGTTTATTTTAAAATAGCAACTACCGGTAAACCGGTTTAACGTAAAACGGTTTGCATGCCCCTGATGCAAAAGATATACAGTGGGTAAAGGAAATACAATACAACACGTCAATTCCCCGTGTCTGTTTGAGCACAGATGCGGCGGTACAGAGAGGTACAAACAAGAAGATTGCGAAACGGGACACAAGAAGCAAATACGCGCATTATGCGAGGGACAGGCTGCTCAGTTTAAGTAAGTTCGTTCGCAAGTCGACCGCCAATTGAGCGACAACAAATGACATATTTCATTAATATCAAAAACTGACCCAGATCACTATCTTCTTGTGTGGCTGTGGTGTAACACGAGTCTTCTTAGGACTCTAGACTTAAAATATCTCAACAATGTTTGAGTATGTCTAAATGCTTGCAGACCGGCTGGATTTCCTCCCAAGGGAGTTTTTCACATTCAAATATATTTCAACAGAGAGAAAACATTTTTGAGAAGGGAATATGGAAGTCTAGGCATTTTCACAAAAGTCAACAGATGGAAGAGTTGAAGAAATGTGAATGTTCAAACATGGGAAGAATGGTGAATGTTACACAGTGTGTAAAGTGGCCACTTCAACCAGCCAATGACAGGTTATAAGCCCTGTAAATGCCTAGACTTCCATATACCCTTCTCAAAAATGTTTTCCCCCTCTGTCGAAATATATTTGAAATTAAAATATCTCTTTTATTTATTTTAAATTATGAAATTGTATTTTTCATAATCTTTAAATTGTCATTTTTACACCGGATTTGGAAAGTAAAATTTGTACAAATATGCTGGATTTTAATGAAAAAATATTTATTCCTGTTAAAAATGATGTGTATACCATAGTAAATAAGTTTTGCTGTAAAAGAAAGAGCACGAGAATAGAACTTAAAAATAAATTTAGACTGATTCTTTCTCGCTCTGATACGATCCCACTTGCTATTTAATGATGCTCACACCTACACACACCTGAACACTTACTCCTTCATACACACAAACACACCTATGCACTTACTCTCATGCATATACACATAAACACACCCTTTTGTTGTACCACAATTTAGTATGTATGATTTATATTTAAAAAATTTGCTGGTCTGTTCTTAAACCGTATTTTTTAAATGTTATTATATCATTGTCCACTGTTTGTTTCTGTAAATTAAATTAAAAATAAAACAAGGATGACAGAGACGCTGTTCTGTGGCCAGTGTTTGTGTAAAAGAGACAAAAACAAAAGAAAAAATAGGTTCAATTAGTCGCAGTGACAATTAACAGTGAGCAGAAGTGCACGCTAGTTTCATACCATTTGGTGCGGTATGTCTATAAATAAGACCATTGATTTTATAATATCCATAAAAAAAAAAAACGTTGAACCAATAATTGACTACCTTCGAGGATTTCTTTTCAACTTTGTGTTCGAAAGAGGTACAAACGCATCGTCAAAGAACGAACGAAGATCTAACATATATTCGGTCTATCAAGGGCCCTCAATATGCTCCTTCGCGTGCCATGCATTCGTTTTGTATATTATTTCTTAACCCATACAACTATCTCACTCTAACGCGATTAAAATCGTATTTCGCTTTCATTTTGGCTATATACGATCGACACTCTGTGAGTCTTGTGCCGACTACTCGGAACAAGAAATACTAAGGGAGCTAAAAGTAAATCAAAAGAAAAGAGTCAAGAAGCAAAATATAACCACTTAGTAAAAAGTACTTCCATCAAACTGAATTAACTCTTGATTTCAATAGCTAGGATTGTGATTATGACGGAAACGTTTGACGAGGTGAGCAATCTAGAGCTCGGATTAAGCGCGTAATTCAGTCTAGTTCCGAGGGTGCGAGAGTACAATAATTAAGTCACCGGTTGGCAGTCCAGTCTAAAGTTCTACACAAAGGAGTTACTGGACTGCACTTTATGTCTCACCGATGGAATAATAAACCGAAGGTGGACCCGGTACGAGGCCATTTCGACTTAATTGTGAAGTTGAATGCGCCATTGTTTCAGCTTATGATATCGTTGACATTAACGATGATATAGCTACTTTACCATTGATTACACAAAAGGGACACTGGAACATATCGCATGGTAATTATATTGTTCCCAGTTCAAATGCTTACTGAATAATAACATAGATATATTCTCTCAATGTACTTTATGGCGTAGAAATTTCTGCAATGTCAAAATGGAAGATATACGTTTTTTTTACAATGTATAATAAATGTGTGTTTTTGTTTCGATTACCTTTTAATAGTAGCCGATTTCATCTACTAAATAGATGTTAAAAAATATTTGAATTTTGAGCGTACTTTTCTTTTACAATATTTGAGTTTGTCCAAATGTTCGTAGACAAAATGGTGAATGTTACACAGTGTGTAAAGTAGCCACTTAAACCAGCCAATGACAGGTCATAAGCCCTGTAAATGCCTAGATTTCCATATTCTCTTATTTAAGGTATTCTCCATCCCTGTTGTAATTTGTTACTTTTCTATTACTAAATTTAACAAAGGTATAATCTTAAATGTGGAAGCACCGTTGTTATCGTTTTTAAGAAAAATTTATTTTTAATTAGCACAATGTGCCACATATCAATAATTTATCATTTTAATATAATAATATTTGGCTGATTTATGAAGCGCCATTTTTGTGAAAAATCACCTCAAGGGCGCTTTACAATTTTATTGGTGATCTTCCAATATAACTTAACCAAAATTACGTATAATATTTTATGATTTTAACATTGAGGGTATGATAAACGAAAGACCTTACTTTAATCTTTGATTTTTACATCTTATATATATGCATTTTAAAACCTCGTTTGTAGATTCATAACTTAAATCATGGGATCAGTCATATAACGTTATAGGTCTATTATATACACACAGATATGTTAATTCGCTATTCGGTGATTATTCCGCTTTTAGAGCTTTGAAACTGACGTAATTAAGAAATTAAATTATAATTAATTGAAAATTACATTCTTATCCTGGAATTTTATTTCAAATTTTATTTTCTGTAAAACAGTTTTTTAAAAAAAAAAACAAGTTGATAGAATGCTGCGACTTAAAAATTAAAAACCAAATGATATCTTGCGATAATATCTTCTAAAATTTGTCTCCAGAAAAGGGCGCAACATTAGGGTGTAGGGAGTTATATTATTTAAGTACTATTAAATAGCTCACAAAAGGGTCATCAAATAAAATTCTTTTATAGTGACCCTTTTATTATACATAAAAGGTCTCTACTAGCAGAGAACACATTCCCTGTTCAAATTTGGTGCCTAATTTATTTCAAATTTGAAGCGCTCAAATTGTTCTTCTCATATCCTGGAGCACCCCTAGTATAAGAAAACGTAGTTAGCTCCCCTTTCAAGAACGAAGACAATAATGTCTTCTTCTGGCGCTTTGAACAAAAAAAAAGAAATGTGAAAAAGAAGCAGGGAAGAATTGATGCAATCTTTGCCTTGTGGCTTTAACACACCAACTATTTCAAAAGATCAAGGGGATTTTAGATGAATGCATTTGAATAAAATTGATTGATCTAAAAAAAACATAACAAGGGATGAATATCGAATTTGGAATCTTGATTTTTCAATTTCTTCTTCGAAGCAATAAACTCCATTGGAGTGTGTTCAAAGAAAACAAGTGGAATTTTTAAAACGTTCAATATCCGTAGGTTCTTGGCGAGGCAAGACCCTTTGACATCGATGAATATAGGACTCGCCTAGAGGTAGATAAATAATATGGCAGAATCTTTCTGATTGCACAGCTATTACATTATTGATTTTCTAATTAAACATGGCAACCAATTGAGACGCGCATTAATGTACATTATTTATTAATCTGAAATATTATAAATTTATTGATTAAGAATTAGAAAACGTTGATCATATTTATACTCAGGGTTTCCATAGAAAAGGGACACAAGCATCGGAAACGAGTGAGTAAAGTAAACGTTTAAATAACTTTTAACCTCCGAACGATTCCCTCCCTTTTCATAGACGTGCCCAAATTATATAACCCCATTCATACAATACCTGTCTGGTTTTTATGGCTAATCAACCGCTGTACTACCCCTGCTCCTGCAAAGGGTGCGAAAGAAGGGTGTTCTTAGAGAAATGTTTTTGTTACAAAACGGAACGAACCGTACAGTTGATTTGGTCATGAGTTTGCAAAAAACATGCAAACATACATCGAATATTTATTGAATAATGTTTGACGGAGGGTGATTTTTTATGAGGGCTCTTGTATTAGGTGTTGACGTACATTCGTCACTTTTTATGTTTTTATAAAACGCAATGTAAATCACTGGGAAATGATTAAATCAACAGATATTTATTTGTTGGGTGCAACTAGTATGCAATATAATAATATCGTGTAAAAGAGTTAAGCATAAAATATATTTGAGGGCATAAAATAGAGTAAAATGAATGAATCGTAATGTTAATTTCATAAAATTTAATGCAGGTGAAAATTGGTACTCGATTTTTACCACGCATCAAAGTGATTTCAAAATATCTGCAACACTGGCTAAAATAAAAGTGAGAGATAAAAAAAACAAAGAAGAAATAATAAATAATAATAATTTATCAAGCATCTCACGACATCAAATGAAATGACATATAATAAAATAAATCTAAAACAACTTTATTTTCAAACGATTTTTTTTCTACTGACCGGATTCAAAGCTAGACAAGTTTCTTTATCAAGTTATGATAAACCAATTGTTTATTATAGTATTTATAATTAATAATATTTCATTATAATGAATAAACACAAGCTTAAGATATAAATTTTATAAAACGAAATATTGTTTTTAATAAATATTTATATAGGAATACATTATTTAACAAAATACGTCTCAATGACCGATTTTAACAGTGACGGGTAAAACAATATTTACCTAGAAGAAAGCATATGATTTTTATGTAAATGTGACTTAGAAAATAAAATAACTAAGACTTTTAAAAAAAGTTTATAAAAATAATACTACAAAATATAACGTATCCCATTCCGTGTTAAGCCTGTCAATTTATGTTTAAAAAAACCGTGATGATTTTTCGGAACATGCGCCAAATGCGTGCACCGCGCCACAGCTGTCAACAACTTGTACGAGCAAAAAAAGTAACGCAAAGTATTAATATTTTATGACACATGAACATTTCTGCATAAAATTAATTATGCGCACCTTTCTAAAAAAATCTTATTCAAGCAACAAAATAAAAACAGTATGTAACTAATGATCTTATTATTTAAAGCCATATTCAGACAAAAGCTAATGTTCAAAATACGAAACAAATCTAAGACAATTAACATTTTTTATAATGTCAATTTTTTGGTACTAAATTGTGGTAAAGTTAATCATCATTATGTATTTATCTCCACCTAGTGGTGCATAGGACACTGCATTCATACTATGATGCAGCGTATCAATATGGTGTAAACTATTTACATGCCAATTTTTCATCTTACATTACGTTCATTTAAATCAATCAATCAATTTTGAGCACCAATTAAAAAAAATCAAAACAGTATTTAACGACGTGAGAGAGTTATTTGAAAAACACATCAAGTTTAATAAAGCATTCATATAACGTTTCGATTTTTTTTCAATAATTGCCAAGATGGACCGGTTATATTTGTATTTTAAAACTCAGTAGTCAAATGGCAGAAAGGAACATCTGTAATTTTCAAAAATGTACAGGAGAGCTAAAATAAGGCTCAATTTCAAGACCTCTATCGACAAAATAAAAT
Organism: Micrasema longulum; assembly: GCF_059751315.1. Classification (NCBI taxonomy): domain Eukaryota; kingdom Metazoa; phylum Arthropoda; class Insecta; order Trichoptera; family Brachycentridae; genus Micrasema; species Micrasema longulum. The sequence goes on from NW_028277358.1 coordinate 51,515, forward strand.
ATTTTTGTGTTACTTTTCAAAAATAAATTACCATTCTAAATCATGCCTTTTTTTCTCTATGTGTATTTACCGATATATTTATTAAAACTTTTGAAAATCAAAAAACAGAAAAAATTACACATTATCTCTTCTGCCATCTGACGAATGTCTATTTTTTATAGAACATTTTTATCATATCAAAATTACAAAAGTTATTTATTTAAATTTAAGAATATTTCAATATTGATTTAAACGGAGTAGGTATGGTTTATTTATAATAGTCTAATTATCCTAAATATCGAAAATAATCTGGTGGGATTTTTTGTTTAGTTCATTTTATTGTCAACCGCATTTCTAGTCAGTCGTAGTGTAATTTAAACGCAATACGTTTATCGGTGGTAGTGAATATCGTAAAGCAAATATGCATTATGCATATTATTATGGTGCAAACAATAAAGATGAATGGGTGCGTGTCTCGACCACAACGGGGTAATTTTAACCGGACTTGGTTCGGATTACACCACGGCTCATTTGCCAAATACTTGTTCATTTGGTGTATTTATACGAAAGTGTTAGAAAACATATAATATATGCGCACATGAAACATTATACGCCCGGTCAATACATGCGTATATTATCGGGAGTGCGGATATTATCCATGGCTTTATCCCACTGAGTTCCTCCAGGGTATGCTTGGTTACAGCAGTTTAAAGACTAAAAGGAATGTGTATTTAACAACGCACTTCTTTCGATTGTTGCGCGGTATTATTGACAACCCTGAAATTATGCGGAGCATAAGCTTTCATGTTCCTGATAATTACCTTAGACAGCGTCAACATAGACTGTTTCACATTCCAATATACAGGACCAACCTGCCAATGGTTATACCTGTTGGAAGGGCTATCTCTATGTTGAACAATATCACTTTGGACATTGACATTTTTCACGTCTCTGAGGGAGTTTTTGGTTACAAAATTCTTTTACTTTTTTAACATATTATTCTTTGGATATTATGTATACTAATGTGTTTTTTTTACATATACCTAATTTTACCTAATTATTTATATATGTATGAATTAAGATATTTTATTTTAATGTAATGTACATAAATATGAATAAATAAATGATAAATGATAAATAGATACAAATAGATGCGTGAGCGGTCATACTGAGAACTCAATAATAAGAAAATAAAGGAGGATAAATACTATTTCAACGCTTGTTATTACGCTTATTCACAGTTTTTCAGGCCCAGATCACTAAACTTCAGAGGAACATTCTTCATGGTAAACTTTTTTTTAAAATCCTAATATTTTTTTTGCAAAAACTATTTTTTTTGTAAAAAAAATATTTTTATTTATAATCTCAAAATGGAGTCAATCTTTAATTTCTCGGACTAGCATTCCTTCCACAAACTCCTACCCTTCGCCTACCCAGCCGCTTCCCTTGTCCGCGTCTGATGCGTATCGCTTTGTTGGTCAAATACGTTATTATATATTATTTTTGTAGGCGAGGGGTAGGGGTTTGTGAAAGTGAGAGATATTAAATATTTATTACATTTTCAAATCACAAAAAAAAAATTCCGAAAAAAAAATTATTAGGATTTTTTTTAAAGTTCATTATGAGGAATGTGCTTCTAGAGTTTCGCGGTCTGGCCCTGACAAACCGTGTTTAAATACAGACATTTTTTGTTAATAAAATTTAATTTAATTTTAATACTAGATAAGAGATAAATGTTAGTAATTTTTGCTAGATTATAAACACATATTGTTAGACTTTAGATGTTAAAATTTATCCTTTTTTCTTTGGCAAAATTTTCATTTATTTTCATTTATACACTCCAAATTATTATTACATATTTAAAATACTATTTTCACTTGCAATATAAAAATTTATCTTTTACTATTTCTGTTTGTATGTCTATGTTAAAATCGAAATAACGAAAGAAATGTATTCGGATCTGTAATTAAGAACCTATAGATTAAGTAAAGTACCTACGCAGACGGAGAATAAATACAAAACATTATCAGAAGGGAAATATCTGGTGAAGTAAATGAGTTTCAGGGGGGTTGAGAAAGTGTGAAATATGTTCCGACATTCGGAGGGTATATCTCCTCTCTCCTCTCTCCTCTTTCCTCTCGCGCCTTTAGCTCGAGGGCATTCCACGTAAAACAAAGTTGCATTAAAAACTTTCTGGCGGAGACAAAAGGAGAGGCAAAAGGTAGAAATTAACGACTTTTTATGAAAAATCGGGCGTGCGTGCTCAGTAGTAGACTTGGCACATAAATACTTCTTGTTCGAATATATGAAACATTCGGACGAAACGTAGCGATGTTAACTATTTATGCATAGCCTTTATTCAAAATTTATACTTTAAATGAAAAAAACAGTAAAAACTGTATTTTAATTACATTTTTAACACTGGCATAAAACTACATCTAACAAGAATTATCTAGAATTAGACTCAAATATGGAATAAGGTAAAAAAAAACTTGCAATAAATAGGGTATTTTTATTGAATAACGAACGATAATAGAGAACGTTGTGGCAAATTTATTTTTATTTTAATATTTGTGTATTAATTACGATTAATTCAAAGTAAAGCAAAACACATGTTATTAAAATATTAACATTGATGATAGACAGCGATTGACCGGTCAAAATGTTTCAGGCCGAAAATGACATATTGAATGTTTTTACAAGATTTCGGATTCGTTGTTTTAGAATCCAGCACTAAAAAAACAGGCCAAATTTATACAAGTACTCTTGCACAAATTCTCGTGTAAAAACTTGATAAATCGAGGGGCAGTTCGATTGGCAAAATGGTAAAAAACTTTGGGGTGAAATTCGGTGAGGGCACGCAGAAGGGTAGTCATCTAAAACTCTACAAAGCTGACAAATAGGGAGTTACACGCCCTAGAATGCTGTTACTATTGCGTTGCCTCGAAAAATCAAGAAATGACTTCACTTAGCTTTATTTTAAAAGGATAAAAAATTATCAATACTGTTAACGAATATTGCGAAGAGGGGAACACTTATTTAAAATTATATACTTCCACAGGCACAGAGCAGGCTGGTTAAGTAATACACATAAACGTTTTATTTCCTAATAATAGACTTCTAAAAAAGCACAGGCTAGTTAAGTCATACATATTATTTTCTCAAATAGAAGTCTTCTAAAAATCCAGACGAGCATAGTCTAGTTAAGTAATATAAATAACCATTTTATTTTCTGTTATAAATTTTACTTAGGAAACCGCCATTGTTCAAAGAAAATAGTATTTTAATAAAATATGTTTAAAATTCACAATAAAAATTACTATTAGTCCAAGAAGGTATCGATTGGGCATTTAATTTTTTAAAGTTTTTTTTTAAATAAAACGTTATTATAATGAGAGAAAAGTGCTTGTTTTATGTCATAAATGTTGTAGATACATAAAGGATTTAAAATATATCATTGATAGTTTTTTTATTCAATTGAGTTAATATTAATATGTCATATTTAATTTAACTTTAATATTGTGATAAGCTTATTTTGATAGTACTTATTACTATGATAAGTAAATATGTATTTATTTATTACATATCAGCCTAAGGTAATTACAAAGTTTATATAAAGAAAAATATTATGTACATTAAACTGGAAAAAAAATCATACAACAATGTGACAAAGACAAAAAATAGCAATAAAATAGTGGTATACAATATTTTAAACATATTGGTATATGAGGAAAAATAATGCTAAAAGTTACTTACGTAATTATTGTAATAGAAAATCTGATGGTATTTGCAATTCTGATATTTCCAGCAAAAAGTTGATGTAAATTACTTACCTGAAAAAATGGAAAAAAAGCAATTAGTGACAGCAGTCATACGATATTTAAAAAAAAATCAATTTCATAAAATTCAAATGGTTAAAACAATAAAAAATTAAAACAACGGACAATTCTAAATGAAAACTGTTATAAAATTAAACAATTGCTTAATACCAACATAAAAAACATACAAAAAAACATTCACCCCTATTCATATATCCTAATATGTATCCTTACGCCATCACCGAACACTATTTTTATACTCCTGTTTTTGTGGATACATGCTATTGTTGGTGTATTTTCAGATTCAGATATTGTTACTTTTATTCTTTTGTACACTGTTGATGTCCTAGTTTACGTATCATGGTTTTATTTTTACGTATAATATTTCTCGAAAAGCGTTGAAATGTTTTCATACTTGGCACGTAAATAAACAGTACAACTAAATCTATATTCTGTTTTATCCTATCTTATTAATAAAAGAAGCGGTATTTGAGAATCTTTATCATTTTGTCATATTTGCGAATTCTTCATCTTGTTCAGACGGCACGTCCTTTGTGGCGAGACTAGAGAGAGAAGGTTAGAGCCGGGGGTTGATCGAAGGTCTTAAGGGTAGAGGAAATAGGGGAAAAGTACCCGTCGAGGAAGGTTAGACAAGGAAAAGGAATTGTAGGGAAATAGGCAGACAGAATAGAGCTGTAGGTGTAGCGTTTGTACTCCTTTCCACTCGGTAATTAGGATCACAATTTTGAAGTTAAGAGCTAAAATTTCATAATATTAAATTCAGGCATAATAATGCAATATCGCGGTGTTATTTAGATTGATCGGTAATAACTGCTGATACCAAAATAACTTATACAGAGTGTTCTTTAAACCCTGTCACATCCGTAACCATGATGATCAGTATGGAAAAGAAGACATTTTAGCATATTTAAAAAAATATTTAGAACAAAGAAAATTTAAAAAAAAAAATTTAAAAAAAAAACAAATAGTTGCTTACTTCTTCAGAGAAGAAGTGAGAGGAGCTTGGTTGTCGGTGTTTCAGACTTCCCCCTCTCCCCTCGTTCCACCCCTGCAGAAGTAAGCAGCCATTTGAATTGGGTGATGAAGGATCGTGTTAAATAAATTGTTTAAATTAACATATTACAACAGCGATGAAGAACATTTTAGAGAAGGTAACATAGAAGTCTAAGCGTCTACAGGGCCCATGACCTGTCATTGGCTGGTTTAAGTGGCCACTTCACACACTGTGTAACATTCAGCATTCTGCTCATATTTGAACATCCATATTTCTTCAATTCCTTCATCCGTTGATGTTTGCGAAGTTAAAGAGCTGAAACTTTTATTTATGCGGGTGAGATTCGTCTAATTTAATTATTTCACCCTCACACTAAGCAACGCCTGAAATTTTTTAATCTTTTCAATTTCTATACTTCTTCATTTTATACTTTTCTATACTCCTCTACTTTTCTATATTTTTCTATACTTCTTCAGTTTAATTCAAAAGCATCAATTATTTTTTAATTGTATCAAAAGAGATCCACAAAACTTTGCAAGTCAGGAGAAAGAATAATGAAAGAAATATGGACGTTAAAACACAGGCAAAATAGCAAATGTTACAAAGCGTGTAAAGTGGTCACTTTAACCAGCAAACAAAAGGTCCTGTAAATTCCTCGACCGTATTTCCTTCTCTCAAATGTTCTCGATCTCAATTGCGATAGGTACATTTTAAGAGATTCTCAAAATAGATGAATTATCAGAAAAAACTCAATTGAAAGTTAATTAAAGCGTAGACGAGATTGTTTTCCATTTTATAATTGAGTATTTAAAAATATGTAATTGATAGTATTGTGTAACGTTTAGAATTTGAATAGGTACTGTGTTTCTTTATTTATTATCCATCTAAATATCATATTTCTCTCTCGGTTTACTATGTAATAGACAAATTTATTCTATTCAATTTGCGTATTTCAATGAATTAATTTGATTGATGAAGTTCTGATTTGAGAAAATTAATTTCATTCAATTATTCTGATTAAAAGTAGCACTTAATTCCACAATTAACAACAATTTTGGGTGTTATTAATTTCAAACAAATATCCTTGAATTTGAATACCAAAGTCAATTAAACGCACGAGTATGTTGTTATAATGAATCAAATTCGATAATGGTCTAGATTTGATTGCAGTTCTACTAATACGAATAAATTTACCAACACTGCAAGCACCCCTCACTATGCAACCGTAACTTCTATTTAAGAACCCTTCGTAAGGGGAAAACACAGCAAAATCAAGCTCGCAGACAGAAAGAAACTTCATGAAAATGTTGTGAGGAAAATAAACGTACAAATAAAACCTAATATAAACTATGTGACGTTTTTACTTAATGCCGCCTGAAACTGGCGAATACGCTATATCAGTAGAACTACACCGGCCACGTCTCTACCGACTGTCAGCTTTGAATAATTCAGTACGCACCCCACAGAGGTCCATAACGCGTGGTCCTATAGCCTTCCCTGTGAAAAATGTCTAGGGGATGAAATACTTCGCTGTACAGAAATATATACGCAAAAACTAGGCAGAGAAGTGTATGTACACTGTAGACGTCACTCAATTCAAGGTTTACTCTCATCATACGAGACAGATATGTTTTTTTTCACCTTTCTTTCTTTATTCAGATGACTCATGAATATGTGCTGGAGTTATTTGGACCTTTCTGAGTATTACAAATTTATAAAGAACGGAAATGAAAAAGTAAGATTATCGTGTATTATGGGAAGATCTCACAATCTTTTCGTGTTTAAATTTACACAAAAAAATTAATAATATTTAAAAAGATTATATTTAACCAGTAATAGCATAATGATTAGAAAAAATTTACATGACTTAAATGTTGTGTTATAATTTACACAATTAATAAAATAAAAAATACATAAAACAGCTAAGTTCGTTAGTAATATTTTTTTATGAAAGTTCGTTGTAATTTATTGCAAGAATAAATTACAATGAAATCCAAATCCATCAAATTTATAAAAACCAGTGACCGGTTTCGTCACTTTTGTGACATCTTCGAGACTGGGTCTTCCACACTTCCCCATCCCGAAGATGTTGCGAAAGCGACGAAACTGGTCACCAGCTATTATAAATTTGATGATTAACGTATCATTCGTCTTTTATGTACATAATAAAACTATTTATAATAAAGTGGGCCTCGTAGTGTAATGGTCAGCGCCTTTGCCTACTATGCAAGAGGTCTTGAGTTCGATTCCCGACATAGCTGATGTGAAATATTTATTGAAATGATAGAACAGAATACACTAGAATATTTCGTTGTCCCTAGACTGGTACCAGAAGCGAAATTCTGATCATCATACCTTCACGTAAAAAAAAATGATCATTATACGCTGTCATTGGTAAACTAACGCAGTGCTCTATGCACCATTGGGTACGGAAAGGGAATGATGATGATTTTTAATGAAAGAAAAGTCAATGCGTACACGTGCACATTGATGTATTTAAAAAAATATATATTTTGTAAATTATTCAGCAATTTAGTTAAAGTTAAATAAATAAATAAATAACCCTTTGCAGAACACATTTTTACGCTAGTTTTCGTCCTGTTAACCTTAAAAAATTATAACAATATTTTAAGTTTTTCTAAATTTTTGTAGGCAAGATATTACAACAGAGAACATAACCATTTTAAAGGAATGAAATAATAACTTATATTTACATATAAGTTATTAATTCAAAAAATACTTGGTACACTTCCACTTATTTATTTTGACCAATTAGCGCTTTCACCCTCTAATGGGCATCTTCAGACTGATGAATATTATACAGTGTAAGGATAATATTTAGTTTTATATAAATTATCCTTACACTGTATAATATTCACCAGTCTGAAGATGCCCATTAGAGGATGAAAGCGCTAATTGGTCAAAATAAATAAGTGGAAGAGTACAAAATATTTTTATATAAGTTATTACATCATTACAATGGAATTCCATCAAGAATTGTCAATAAATAATTTAAATGAAATTTTAAAGGAAGTAATTTATATGGAAGTCTAGGAATAAGAAATAGGTCATTCATAACCCCTGTATATGCCCAGACTTCTAAATTCTCTTTTATAAAATTTACCGCACATCTGTTATACATAAATACTAATAAAATGTATAAATTTTTAATATAATAACCTATTGCATTTGCAAAAGCTGGGTGGAAAACTGATCTACCAGTAAACTTTATTACAATACTATTGTGATACAGGACTAGTTATTTATATGAAATATTATAAAATAAATACTTTAATTCACGTAGAATATTTATGTGCTACATTGTTTTAGGTGTCTTTTAAAAGGTTAAACCAACCAATGAAAAGTCACGGGTAGGTCACAAATGCCTAGATTTGAACATTTCCTTATCCTTTCATCTCGGTTAAGATGTATTTCAATAATAATTAGTCTATCTTGAGATACCGGTTGAATTAATAAAACAACCTTTGTATGTAGTCGGCCTCATGGTGTAATGGTCAGCGCGTTTGCCTACCATTCAAGCGGTCTCGAGATCGATTCCCGACATGGATGATGATATGAAATATTTATTTAAAAGTGTGATTTCACACAAGAGTATTTCATAGTCCCTGGACTTGTACCTGAAGCGTAAGACTGGTCATCTTACCTTTATGTAACAAAAATTATTAAGATACGCTGCGATTGGTGTACCAATGTAGTTCCCTATGCACCATTAGGTTCGGAAAGGGAATGATGATGATTTTTTTTCAAATACACCAGGGTTTTGTACAAAATTTTGTATGTTTTGTTAGAATAACTATCACCGTGTACGTTTTAAAAATTTAAACAACATCCGAAATAAAACAATTAAAATATTCATATTACCCGTGAGCGCTGTGGCACAGTTCTCGCAAACTAAATTAATAAAGCAAAAATAAAAAAAAGTGTACAGAATGTAAAACTAGCATGTTTAAAATAGATTCACTCCCCTAAAATTTAAAAGAAAACGGCTAGAAAAGTAATTTCATACGAGGTGGTAGGTATTAAATTCATTTTTAATACGTCCACGTCCCCTAAAAGGAAAATCACGACATGATTGAAGGCGACCAAAAACACTTTTACGTTTCCTTGCCGTGTGTAAACGTAATTTGGTAGGATTCGCTACCTTGTTCTCCACACAAGCATTTTATTTAAAAATAATTAAATGGTCACAAGTGTGATCCTCAAGCTAGAACTAAAAAAGTTCAGTTGGAAAATGAAAGCATTTAATTGTACCACGAAGTTACTCGAAAATGTAAGAAAAAATTATTAAAAATGGTTTTAGTAAAAATTAAGTACTTTGCAATGTCACAAATTCACGTGGTGAAGTGTTTACAATAACAATCAATGTCCTGCAACAGAATTTTCATGTTTTTTGACGTTTAAAGTGTTTTGACGTTTAGCGGATACAAATATTTATTTATTTTATTTTATTTTATTTATTATTTACATACAATATTACATTTTTATTAATTTTAATTAATTTTTTTTACAGCACTCACTAAGCCAATTAATATGGCTTGTCGGTAAAAATCCTTTACATTAAAACATATGATAAAACTTGTATAATAATAATTACTACTAACTTTTAAGTTTACAACTTTTGTATTTATATAAGGAGCGAAAAAAAGTTCATTTAATTTATGTTTTAAATGATATTTAGAAAAATGTACAAAAAATAAAAAAATCAGTAAATGATATCGCAATTATAAGATAAAAAATAAATACAAAACCGGAGTACCAAAATTTAAAACAGAAGTGTATATATTTAATAGGCACAAAGCGTTTTATTAAAACCATTATTTCTTAACATTTCAATATCTATATATATATCTATATCTATACTACTACATCTATATCTATATCTATATCTATATCTATATCTATATCTATATCTATATCTATATCTATATCTATATCTATATCTATATCTATATCTATATCTATATCTATATCTATATCTATATCTATATCTATATCTATATCTATATCTATATCTATATCTATATCTATATCTATATCTATATCTATATCTATATCTATATCTATATCTATATCTATATCTATATCTATATCTATATCTATATCTATATCTATATCTATATCTATATCTAAATATATATATATATCTATATCTATATCTATATCTATATCTATATCTATATCTATATCTATATCTATATCTATATCTATATCTATATCTATATCTATATCTATATCTTTATCTTTATCTATAGCTATATCTTTATCTATATCTATATATATATATGTACATACCTGTACATGCACACATACATATCCATACAGACATATAAACACATATATACACATACATACATATGAACATATAATTAGTTTTTGTAATTGTACGGGGTTTAACTTTAAAATGTCATTAGCACTCATTGACCTGAACTCGCGATGTCGCGGGCGGTGTAAATTGAAGTTCGGTGGGAATTTTCAAAATTGCAAAACGAAAATTGGGTCTTATTTAAATATTGAATTTGAAAAATGAAAAGAAAACAAAACAGAAAAATACAACAAATAAGCGAGTAAAGTATTCATAATTATTTTACGGGATATTAATAAATAATTCATAGCGTCTTCACCGTGGACCGCGCAAATATCGCGAGCAGCTTTGTCAGTTTTCCCTGGATTGAACGCGAAAAAAAGGTGGTGTCAAAAATGCTCACTTTCGTCTTCTTGACATTTCGTTTTAAAGGTTTGTTTTCAAATAAAATTATACATGTAACGTAAAAGCAAACACATTTCGTAGAGCAGCATTTTTTTAAAAATAACCTATAACTTTTAGCATTTTGTTTTACTTTTGGTGTTCATTTTTAAATTTGGAAGAAAACAGACACAACTTATATATTTAAACCATAGAATTAAAATATACCAGAAGGCGCGTAGAATCATGTTTGTATGCATTGCACTGTGTTCATAAGTCTGACATCTCAGCTGCGCGCATGCGTGAAGTGGCCGCATAATGTTACCGGACTGCGAACAATATATTATCATAACACAAATATAAGATAATTTTGTGTTATGTTATGTTTTCCCACGAAAAATATTTTACTGACTGGACTTGGAAAAAACAATTTCTTCTATCAGGCAAACATAAATAAATCCATTTAATAATTTTGTAAATAAATACCGTTTAATATTATACTTAACTTTATTAATAGAAAGCCGAGTAAAAAAAATCGACTACCCTGCAATTCTAAAGTCTACCTTGTTTTATTCATCAATCTGACAGATGGTTAAATAATCGAATTCTCAAATCATAATATTTGTGAATTCGCTACTCACATGAAATGTGATCTCGGCCTATTCCCTTTTGATCCCAGCAGTATTTTGAAACTTACAAACGACTTGGGTACTGATTTTTTTTATTGGACTCATATACAATATATAATTGAAAGAACATGGCTACTGTAAGTAATGTGTCAATTTATTTTCTACGTTGGGTATTGGAGAGTAATATGCAGAAGAATGCTAAGAATCTCATGGATTGTGTCTCCAATGAAGAGGTTTTAAGCATTATGAACAAAGATATGATGTTAATGACCACTGTCAAAATAAATGAAGCCTCGTACTTGTATGCCTTTCTTCAACTTATTATGAAAGAAGATATAGAGAGCAGACAAGTCGGGATATGGTACGGAAAATACTACATGGCTAAAGTCTTAGACAGTGAATCGGTATGCCGAATGCTGATTAAAATGGCCCAGAATCGTGATGAATTCGGAATAATGGTCGGCAATCTCTGGTAGGAGCGGCAAAAGAAGAAGAAGAAGTATTAGTTTGCAGAAAGGGATATCGTGGTAATGATATTAATTTAATTGAAATATTGTACAACCAACGGTATTGGATTTTTTTATTGGACTCACATACCATATATAACTGATAGAACATGGCCTCTGTAAGTAATGTATCGATTTGTTTCCTACGTTGGGTATTGGAGAGGTACAAAGTCAGCCTTGGCCAGCCGTCATTAAGTTAATGTCTCCCCTCTATTAGAGCGAGCATTACGCGCTTAATACCTTCACGGTTCTGAGTTATCATTCCATTAAGGATTACCTTGCATCTTGATCTTTAATGGCCATTACTCCCATTCGCTACCTTTGCTAGGCGAGAGGCAAAGGATGCGTTAAGAAGCGCAATCAGGCCCTTACGCATTTCCAAGCGTGACTTGCAAAAGAAACAACCCTAAAATAGGACTGGATACGAGAGCACCATCTGTGTATGAAGATTAGGAATAACTCAAAATATTTCCGAATAAAATTACTGCATCGGTATTACGATCGTAGTTATTTTTAATTGTCTATAAAATGCCATCGAATAATGGTGGAAAAGTGGAAAACGAGTTGTGGTAGAGTTGGATTTAAACCTGGGACCTTTGGTCCGTGAGTCCACAATACTACCACGGGACCACGATTCGGTCATATATTTATAAAACCCTAACGGTTTTTTTAATATTTTAAATAAATTTCATTATAAAAAATAGGAATGTACGTTACTTGGCGCTTAATTATAAAAAGAAAATTTACACTTAAGCTTTTTAAAATTTCTTCCTGGCACTTTTCCTTTGCACTTTTTCCCATTACGCATGAGATAACTGGCTTGATTCCCGACAAAGTCAACCATGGAAAAGTATTTATATTATTTTCGTATTTTGATTTTTTTAAATTTAATAAGTATTCAACAGATATTTTTACACAAAACCACCAATTCAGGTTAAAATAATTTTGTGCAGAAAAAATATTTGTAAAAATATTTTCCTGTCATAATATTATAATGAAATTGATAGGCCAGTGATCAGAAATAAAATTATGGCTAAATATTATCGAAAACATTAAATATTAAAGTAGAGTATTTTCCCCTTGTCTGAATGAGAGTTTTAAGGGCTGGTGACAAGCGTTATAGGATACTCGTAATGACTCTCATCAGTGATGAAGTTATTCTGCGATGACAACATTGACAGGTGCTTTAATCAAACTCGGCGTATTCTTGATTGCATGTCAAATTTTGTAAAAGCCTATTGCCGAATTACAGATTGGCTAACGAATATGCTAATGGCGGGGTAAGGGTGGTTATCATATTTATCCCTTGCGAACAGGGGCGTAAAGTGAACTCTATAAACAAGCTGTAGTATGGGTGAGAGAATTTGAAAAGTGACAGCAAAAACGTCACCATAATATCTAACCAATATACCATATATTTTTTTTTCAATTTAATCAAACTGATAGAAATTAATAGTAAAACAAATTGCATAAACGAATACGTATCAAATTATTTTAAATGAATTATTAAATTTATTTATTTTATTATATATACGGCCCAAGCAAATTACCACAGTTACATGAAGAAACAAAAATGCCAGAAACTGAACAAAAAGAACATTAAACTTTTTAGCAAAAACAAACAAGGGCAAAACAATAATTATGTACAATATATTCATAAAAACGAAAGACCTAAGACTTCGAGCTAAACCATGCCAATCCAACTTTATCCCACACTGTTTAGTCGAGAAGAGATCTACAAAAAGCCGGAAGATCTATCCCAAAGAATTCCAAGTCGTGTGATGAATTGACTAATCTACACATTCTGGACATTGGGGCATAAAAACCAAAGTTGCTCTTAGAAGATTTTTATAAATAGCAGATTTTGACTTCTGGTGACACGGTTATTCATTTGCAAATAATTTACTTATTCACATTGTGGACACAAGTTTTGTGCTGTAGTTAACCATTGTAAGTGGCTTTTCTGGCATGTTGTAGTGCAAAAAAAATATAGTACGGTCCATTCGAATCTTTAATAACCTTAGTTCATGAGTGCGTAACAAAGAGTTTTTATTTAGATCGTTCAAGGGCGCTGGCTTACACTTGTAAAATTTGTATGTTTACTTGGTTCACCGACATCCAGTAACACATTGACATAAGCTACTGAACTTTAGAACGCTGTATGCCTACGCTAACACTTATTTTACACTACGGTCACTATGTGAGCATGGGCATTCTTATCTGGTGACGACTTTGAGTAGTGATGAGTAAAGAAATAAACGTTCACGAAAACTGTTGTATGTAATTTTTAATGAAATAATAAAGAGTTATTTTTATATTTCTTAAATAAGCACATGAGTACATTGTATGAAAATTTAAAGCAATACATTTACAAACACAATTTAGAAACACTGATAAAATAGTGGTTTATCAAAAATAAATTTATTTTTTATTTTTTATTAACTATCAAACTCAATCACAGCAGATAATAAGATGATGAAAGGCGAGTTTCTGGCGCTTTTAAACCAAAACCAGCCCGCTAATGTTAGGTAACCGCGACAGAAAAAATCACCAGAGAAGCCAATGGGAAACCACTTTCGTCATCTGCTCCCGATTGCGAGTAGCGCAGGACGAAGATACTTTCGTTGCAGTGATCGCCACGTCGGGGACCCTGACAAGGCACCGTACAAAGAAGAAGATGTCTACTAACGTTTTTAAAAATCACGTATTTAATTTCAAGTGAACCTATTCATGTATTTATAATTTTCTCAAACTGAACGGTTTGGGTACGTAGGAAGAAATTGCCTTAAAGCAATATGCCCGCCCTTATATGTATATAAGTGTCAAATAAAAAAATAATAAATAAATAGCTCCTAAGGTTTATTTCACGAGTTTAATTAACTGTGGTTTGAATATTAGCATAGTCAATCGGATATCAACTAACAGTTCCATCTGTCCATAATATTTTGGATTATTTGAATGTCAAATTTAATTCAAGTGATATTGGTTTGATCCAAACATTTGATGGAAATGAAATTACTCCATAATCCTGAATTTAAGCCGCGTTGTTATGCAATAACAGAATCGAAAATGTCAAGTATGGTTACGGTGGAGTTGCGATGTTGAAACGACTGGAAACTAATACGTATTTGATTTAAAACGTACAATTATAATATAAATATCGTATTACATTAAAATGTAAATGGCTTACTCTATAAATATATTTACAGAAACTTTAGGAAAACGTTTTCAAATCATTTCAATAGTGTTGAAACATTATAAAATAAAACAAAATTAGTATGGCTCTCAAGGACTTTTCTTTAGACCCTTTCTTGGAAAATCTGTGTGAAAATTATTTTTGAGCGCATTATTAGTAATTTTATTTTGTTGAAGAAATTTTTCAATTTTCTACGTTTAATTTTTGTAGTGATATTCATTTATAAATTTGTTTCTTTTTTAGGTGATACCGTGTGTGTTGGATTTGTTTTGACTTTTCGGCTACCATTACAGGAGCCCTCTTCTCAGTTTACCCTGAAGATGGCTCATGCAACGGTAGCCGAAACGTCGGAACAAATCCAACACACACGGTTTAACCCAAAAAAGAAACAAATTGATAACAGTGACCGTGAAAACCTTCGCACCTATTCATTTATAAACATGTTAAAATTGTTTTTTGTTCATAATGCGCCTTTTTTTTGTCAAAATCTTATTTAAGTCCCAAATTCAGTGTCAAGGTTCTGGGAATATTTTGTGTTATATGATTTACAAGACGATGTTATAGCGGGCCAGAAAGTTTTTGGGAAATTTTGATTTGGACAATTTTAGATCAGTTGTAATTGTATTTATTGAAAAAGGTGTAGTTTTAAAGTTATAAATTATAATTGTTTATAAGACCCACGTAAAAAAACCAAATAATACTTATATGCGTGTTTTTTATGTAGATTATCTAAAAACGAAGACTGTTATCGATATAGTTTCATTTATATTTCTTCTTCTTTCTGTGCCATATCAAGTCTCCCCGACGCGACGTTGGAGATCACTCTAGAGTAGGCATTCCGGTTCTGTGCCAACTGGAACAGCGCCTCAACCCCGCGCACTCCCGTCCAGTCGAGGATGTTTCTCAGCCAGGAAATTCGTCGCCTTCCAACTCCACGCTTTCCCTCTATCTTCCCCATCATGATCAGTTATAAAAGCGCATATTTGCTTTCGCGCATGATATGGCCCAGATATGCGAGTTTTCTATGTTTTATTGAGGACCGTAGTTCTTTTTCGGCACTGGCTCGTTTCAGCACCTCCACGTTGGTCACTAAATCTGTCCGCGGAATTTTGAGCATTTTCCGGTGAAACCACATTTCAAAAACCTCTTATCGGTTCATGGAGTTCACCTCGAGAGTCCATGTTTCAACCCCGTAGAGCAGCATTGACCACACATAGCACTCGACCATCTTCTGTCTCAGTTTTAAATTAAGATAATCACTGCAGAAGAATGATTTCATGCCATTGAATACTGATCGTGCTATCTCTATTCTGCATCTAATTTTCATATCTGGATCCAGATTAGAAGTGATTTGACTGCTGGGGTATTTAAAGTTAGTCACTCTCTCGATTGTTGAGCCATTTATATTTAAATGTTGCTATTTTTGTTTTGAAGACATTTTGTTTTATTATTTTATTTTCCCTGGAATACGTTTTAAAAATAAAATAATATAAACAAGATATTTTATTTTATTGGATGGTTTGATAAAATTGCCATTTAACAATAATCCTGCCAGTGTGCAAAGGTATATTATGTACAAGAAGTAGAATAAATAAAAAATATTACAGTGAACGCATGTTTTGTTTTGCTAGTTCAAAACCCGTGTGTTTTTTCTGTTCTTTTGAGTTAGATTCACAGTATCATGAGCTAACGGAAAGTTTCTTTGAACTTCATTATGTGTAATAAGCAAGACAGATCCGTGTGATTAGCTTCATTGTTGGCTGTCAGAAACGGGTCCAAAAAATCCAAAAATAATATTGCTCCGGACATCTGTACATGATACAAAGCGGAATAACAGTGCTTTTGTATGGCGTGGATTCCAATTCATCAGCATTTGAAATGGCAGAGCCGTCATTTCAGAGCAAACGAGATGCTCAGGACTTGTGAATAATACCGAGTTACCGGCTGCTCCCGCCGACAGGCCGCTAGGTCGTAGAGATGCCCGTAACCGATTATAATTTTGTGAGCAAATAACCTCATCAGACATTCACGAATTACAAGTTAATTGATAACGAGAAAAGAACTGAGCTCTTATTTGTCACTATTTCGTTTCGTAATTTCATTCATGTATCATAAATCCATAGCACTTTAATGGAATCATCATCGTATTTAAATCTCGTTTCCGTTACATATTATACAAACTAACACACGAAACGAAGTACTGATAGAACTACGGCCCGGTTTAAACAATATTCTTTTAAATTTCAGGAAATCGTTGCGAGATATTATACTTTTAGGCGTGATGTCCAGATATTTATTGAAATAAATGCTTATGCAATGATATTAAAATTTTATTTTTACCAATGATTATTATTGTACATGCTTCTACTTTCCAATATTATATACTGAACTATCGAATCTAGGTACGATTCATAATCGTTAAAGTTTAAAAAATGAATTGAAAATTAACGATAAAAGTCTAGTCAATTCTGAATCGTCATCAAAACTGCAATTCTCTATTTCATAATAGAGAATTGCTGTATATTTAAAAAAAAAAATCTTTGCGATGTTAACTTACAGAAGCGGGCATTTAGTTATTTTACAACGAATAGCCACAATTGAATTATTTCGATAAATCACAAGAGCACAAATATTAATATCAATAAGTATTCTTAAAAATACTGATGCATCAAATAAGTTTTCTTTTATTTACTGACTGCATATTACTAACTTATCTTTTATTGTTATAAGGAGCTATTTATTATAACAGAATATTTTTGATATTTTTTTTAAATAATTACCTCCATAGAAAACAACGACTTTTTTATGACACACGTCATAATAAACCAGGAAAACTCATTTCGTATCTGAACGATTGTGATAAAATAAGAAATTGAATGTCTTCATTTTATTACAAAATCCGAATGACTGTTAATCTTTGAAAAAAAAAATGATAATAAAATAACCGATTATAAATTAATTGTATGTTCTCATAAATTTATGAAAAATTCGATTATCTGTTATGCGCATCACTACTAGATGGTCTCATAGTGGCTGTCACTAACGGGTCCAGCCATGAGATCCAGTAATTAGAGTCGTGATTGCCACCGAGAGGAATCGAACAGTTACATATTCATGAGTGAGATCAGTCTCCCGTGGTCACGATTATTCTCCACTCGACCGCGAGACGGAAGATAGTGTTAGTGTGACCATTAAATCTGTGATTCTTTCCCGACTCCTAGAAACTTTCTACTTGTGTAAGAAGCACAGTTACTAAAATGAGGAACACGAAGTGATTTAAGTGTTTTACAGCTGTAAAACAGTTGGGTTCTTAAGGAATAAACAATTTTCCATAGTCAGTAAATTACATAGACACGTTATTTGCATTCTTGCACCAGAAACGGCCAAGAGGCTAAATTATAATCGTGAATAGATTGAAATGTCACTATCTAAATGTTTGAGTTGTTCCTCTCTCCATCTTCTTTCCCTCCCATCACCTCTCCTCTCCTCTCTTCATGGCATAGTGTAAATTGTTTGTTATTTTGTGAATATCACTATCCCTTCGATTGAATTGTAACTACCTACAATTACATCATGTTTCAATTTTTTGAGCCATTTTTTTTTTCGTAATGGTCAAGACGCTTGATTCACGAGATACGTTTCCCGGTGAGAATAAAAACATTAAATAACGTGATTTTTCTGAATCCTGGGTGTTCTGTGCTATAATTCACCACTGTAATTGGGTTTCCTGGACTATTGTGGTACAAACAAATGTATGTTGTCAAATAAAATTATAAACCCGTATTATAATCAAACCTTGGACCACAAGAATGGTAAGCGAACCACTACACAAGGAGGCAGACTTATATCCACTCGATTTCCTTATTCAGGATTTTTACCTGAGAGCAGCCATCGAGTCAAAAACACTAGTCCAGGGTTTTGGTTCTGTTTCACACAAAACTGTACTCTTCATCTCCCTGGACATAGTAAAAGAAAGTAAGAATATAGACAATTGATGGTTTTAATACCTAGGAACGAAATATGCCCAGATTGCCCTCTACCCGACTCGCCAAAAAATCTGTGTTGAATCAGAGCATCATATTTTACAGTATTTATATTCTAATACAGATAATAACAAAATATTAATTCCAGTTGTTTATTTACATGATCAACAATTTAATTATTTCAAAATCATACAGAAATATCAACAGTAAACATAAAATTATCTCATCGTCAAAAACTATTGACGTACATATTTTTACTGAACAGACCAAAATAAATAAAATACCCACCTACATAGTTTTACGTTATTTAAACAAAAAAGAAAAAAAAACGCTTTGCACCTACAGCCAATTCGCTAAACAAAATAGATTTTTAATCCTTGAAAATGGACGAACTATATTTGAATTATGCTATTTATATAAATTATTAAATAATAAAGTAGACTCTTTTAACCTACTCTCCAAAATTAATATTATTGTCCCCTTTTGCGTGACAAGAAATAAGTATTTATTCCATCTGACAATCTGTAGCACTAACTATGCACAACACTCTTTCCTCTATCGTTCTTGCTCTAACTTTATTGCTTTTTTTCATCTATTGATATATTCAACACGCCCCTTAATTTATTTAAAAATAAATTAAGACTCATTTTTTCTGGCTGCGATACGATCCTACTAGCTACATAATGATGCTCACACTTACACACACCTGAAAACGTACCCCCACATACAAACAACCATACCTCTACACTTACTCTCATGCAAATACACATAAACACACCCTTTTGTTGTACCACAATGTAATATTAATGTATGTACTTTTTTATGTTATTATATCATTGTCGACTATTTGTTTCCGTGAAATATATATATATATATAAATAAATAATAAATAAAATATTATGGTAAATACCCATCTTGATTTTTTATGTAAAGAACTAAAAAGAAGTTGTAAGTTTTTTTTTGTTGTCAATACATTAAAACATTTAAGTTTGTAGGTGAAAATTCTTAATGGAAGTACATTGTAGTTTATTATATAGATAAAATACGAGTGGTACTTTAATCCACGAATTTGGAATATCCAGTGACCGGTTTCATCGCTTTCGCGACATCTTCGAGACTGGTATATTTATTAAGGAGTTCAATGTATTTATACAAAACAGAGGTCAGGATAGATAATTCAAAATTATATTAAAGTAAATTAAATAAAGTTATTTTTATCTTAAGGATCATTACCATTTTTTTTGGGTTATCTAATTAGTTAATAGAAAAAAGCAATATATCAAGTCCAGTTAGTGAGAAAATAGCATTATATCAACTCATTAGTTAACCCAAAAAAAAATTAATAATGATCCTTAAGATAAAAATAACTTTTTTTTTTTTCATGTAATTTTGAATTATCTATCCTTACCTCTGTTTTGTATAAATACATTGAACTCCTTAATAAAGAAAGAAAGTGATGAAACCGGTCACTGGATATTCCAAATTTGTGGATTAAAGTATCAGTTGCTTTTATTTATATAATAAATCAAAATACTAATTCAAACTAATTATACTTATTCGAAGGTTCTAAGCTCTGTTCAAGTATGAACTGTATTTAGTACTATCGTTAACGTCCCATCAAACTAAGTTGAACTCTGATATACACAAGATACGAATGACGACAAGTTGAAGGGTACAAGTTTAGTCTAGTTCTTGTACAAACCCTCGTCAAAATTATGGCATTTAATTGTATAGAAGCTCATGGACCGCGAAAGTTTTGATAGATCAAGCTATCGATAAGTCTAAATAATACGGAAAACTAGTGACAAATCCGAAACTTATTACGTCTCGTTCCGCTCATCCAGATTAAAGGATTCCTTTTCTAAATAACCATTTACACAGTGTTCAATCGTAAGAAATATTTATATGTTTTATAACGATTTTCCCATCGGCACCATTTTTTATTTAAGACAATAAGTATTCGCGTATATTAATGATTTACCCAAACACATAATTTTTGGTGTCATTTTGAGTTTAATTTATTTATTAAAAAAAAATAACAGCCCATTTAATGTAGTCTTACAGAAAGCAATCAGCTATATAAAAGTGAAACTGAGATCATAACACCTTTGTAAAAAAAAAGAGTGAATAATCAAATCTACAGTTGGAATGTTTTTGACTTTGACAAATGATAAAAAATGAGTACACTATTTTTTTTTATAGTACAAACAAGAATTTCTTTTTGTATTTTACCAGTTTTGATGATTTTTAAATTACCGTAAGAATTTTCAGGTGCTGTGGGTATTTTCTGCAAATTGAAAACTATTTCCAGAAGGTGATTGATCACTACCGTTTTTTTTATGAAAGCGGTCTGTCTGTTTTTAGCAAAGCACAGAATTGACCTAACTGCACCCAATAACACCAATATCTCATTTTTTCTGAATTGTCGACTGGCTGCTTTCTGCACAACTACGTTAAATTATAGTTTTCTATCTGTAACTTAACAATGTCAAAAAAGAAAAATGAAGCTTCTGTAAAGCCACTCCGTATTATTCCACATGTAAAAAAATAGATAAATAGAACAAATGAAAAGTAAAAGTTTTTTGTTTATTCGGCCTTATTTTTTTTTTTGCCAGATAATCTACACGGAATAATCACAGATAAAACTTCCCCCCTTTCTTCTTTTAAACATTAAAAAATAAAAATGATGTTAAAGTACACAAAACAATTAAAATTTGTGAAATTTGCTAAACAGGTACATTTAGATGAAATTATAATTATTAGTTGCAATTAAGACTAGCATTTTCTTGATACTCGTAGTTATTTAGAGTGAGGAAATATGTATTGATTTTAGGAAGATAATTTTAAAAACAATTTAGGATTTTGGGAAAAGGCGCATTCTTATTCTTATTTGTGCTGAATATTATCATTATTCCTTTTTCGCACCTAATGGTGCATAGGGCACTGCATTGGTGCACAGGTGGCAGAGTATCTTGATCATTTTTGTTACATGACGGTAAGATGATCAGTCTTACGCTTCAAGTGCCAGTCTAGGGACTTTGAAATATTCTAGTGTGAAAACTCCATTTTAAATAAATACTTCATAAAGGTCACTAGATTTGTACACAAACCGCCGCGTATTTTACTTGTTGGTTACATGTAGAAAAGATCAACAGTCTTTCGCTTCAGGTCCTATATTTATATCAACAAATATTAATAATATTAACTGGAGATGCAGGAATATTGATCTCAATTATATATCTTCCTGCAAAAAGCAGCACTCGCTTTGTCGATCGCCGTCTACTATTAGACATGGGGGTCCTACATGACATACTTAGTGGATGCCTCGATAGTCCGGTACTTATGACTGAGTTATAATTAAATGTCCCTGGCTACCGCACCTGTCACACGTCGAGCTCTCTATTTCATGTGCCAGCAGTTTGTACGAACTATGCCTTGAACTCTTTACTTATACGTTTACCCCGTGAATGTAATTTAAACTTTCCCCTCATTGATTCGTTTGATTTTCACAAATAAACATATAAAATGCGCGTTATAAAACAAACTTTTTTTTCTTTTACTTAGTTTCGACACATGTGCAATTATATTTACACACATGTCCACCCTCATTCCATTATAACACCCACTCACCCACCTTCTCACACACTTACACTAACACAAACACACTAGCATGTATTGTAAGAGTATTTAATGTATTTCTGTGGATATCTGTCATTTGTATTCTCTGTTTATTTTATTTGTCATATTTTTTTACATGTATTACTGTTGATATCCCTAATAAATAAAATAAAATTTGAAAAAAAAACTATAAAATAACCATGTTTTTCTACGTATGTTGTATTAAAATGAAATAAAAATTATAAAAACTAATTTCTTATGAGATGACGTGACTCTGAAGTAAAATAAATATAAAATACTGTCCTAATACACTAGGTAGATAATATATTTCGCCAAATTTATGACCAAACTAATACGAGGTTATAGCGAGATTTGGGTTAATAATGTATAAAGAGAAATATGACACATTGTCACGTAAAGTAAAGCGACGAATAAATTCCATGTTTATAATGATTCCCGATAACATTGACACAATTATATAGGTAAATATTTTTTGTTTGATAAGGCCTTCAAGTACCTACTTAAGATACATACAGGCTGAATGCTAAAATTATTTAAAAGTTATAAAGTTTATCTTTGAAGCACTAACTTTGTGGTTATTCATTATAATTAAATAAATAAAACAACTTTGTTTTTAACAACTAATTTTTATTTTTCACCGCCGGTTTCAAAGAAAACAAGCTTTTTCGTCAAGGTTTACGTAACTAATAAATTGATTCCTTTTTTTTATTTTTATCATGTTCACTAAATACTACACGTGGACCCAATATATCAAGTGGTTTTTTCCTTACACGGGTAGTAATTTGATATCATTATTTTCGAAGTAAGACAGGAGAGGACTAAAAGATATATTGTTTATTTTGTTATTAATTATTGTTTTCTTATAATGAATCGCTTTGTTGATTTCTAAGATTTCTAAGTTTTCTAATTTTAATATTTTATTTTCAACATGAAGTACTTTTTATCCAGTGTTTTTATTGAAGTTATGATTATTTTATATCAGATGATTTGCGAATTCAGAAAAATTATTATGAATTAAGCATCTTTAGTGTTCTTTTACTCTAATATTAAAGTTTATTTCAGTTTTTCCAAAGTAGATTGAATCGCAATCATTACAATGTAATTGGTATATTCCAGATTTATTATATTTATGGACTTTGTTTTGTGATTTTTTTAAAAATGTTCCTACATCATTAGTTGTGTAGAAAGCCGGTTTAATGTTTGATGGTAGAGAATTTGATAATTGTTTCAATCAATTCATTAGTTACGTTAACCTTGACGAAGAAGCTTGTTTGCTCTGAAATCGGTAGGTGAAAAATAAAAATTAGTGGTTAAAAACAAAGTTGTTTTATTTATTTTATTATTTAAAAATTATTCGTTTTGACTTTAAAGAAAAATGAATTAATTTGTATAAACAGCAAAAATAAAATAACATCAGAGACATTGCTGTAGCACAAATATGCATCAAGGAAAAAATCGCTTTAACAAAACATCAAGAAACACTAAGAATCTTCTCGAAAATGGAATAGTGAGTTTTTAGTTTTATGCGAAATAAATAAGCTAAATAATCAAACAAGGAAATTGAGTCATTAACAAAACTTATGCCTTGCCATTAACAGGTATAAAATCTTTTAAAAAACGCCTGAAGCAATATTTTATATCTTTAGAACATCTTAATCCTCTTCCGGTCTCCTTTCAAACTCATTATCTCATGCCACATTCCTCATCATATTGTCATTCCATTTCTGCACCTTGGTGCATAGGACACTGCATTGATAAACTAATTGCGCGTATCTTGATCATTTTTGTTACATGTAGGTAAAATGATCAGTCTTACTTTTCAGTGCCACTCAAGGGACTATAAAATATTCTAGCGTAAAAACGTCTTTTTAAATTAATAATTCAAGTCAACCATGTCAGGAATCGAGCCCGAGACCTCTTGCATGGTAGGCAAATGCTCTGACCACTACACCATGAGGCCGACAAAATATCCTAATAATATAGATAATGTGTATTTTATAAGTTTTTTTATCAAAAGGTGTTTATGTCTTTTTTTTACAAATTAGTATTTTGTATAGCTAGAAGATATTTCTTTTGGCAATAAGCACGTCAAACTTCAAATTTGTTTGTACTAAAAGTAAAAAAAAATAAAATGAATGAATGAGTGATCACTTTACACACTGCGCAGCATTCGCTATTTTTCCTGTGTTTAAGCATACATTATTTTTTCAATACTTTCCTATTTTTATTTGGTGAAGTAAATATTCTAGATTTAGTTTACCTACGAACGGACCATGCCTATGTGGGATTTTTCGTTTTTGTAAATAAATAAAGTGATGTATATTGTGTAATAAAAAAATTAACAAATGTAAACAAAAAATGGTAAAGAAATAAATAAAAGATCTGAAACCTTTATTGTTGTGAGTGATATAAATATTTTCGCCAAACCCCGTTAATGCCCAACTTCTGTATTCCCTTCGCATATTTTTTTAATTTATAAATTTATTGCAAAAAATAATAAACATACTTAATAACAGGGAATATATATAAAACCAATTGATGTAAAATGAAAACGGAGTGTTCTCTGTTTATGATAGTCTCTATCTAACATGGCACAGCCTGTTCTAAGATAGAGATTTTCTATCTTTAGAACATAAATAGTCCTATGCTAAAAAAACAATAACATGAAAAAGAAAAACTAAAACTACTTAATTATAAATGCCTAGCTAATCAAATGTAAGAAATTAAAAATCCTTATTATACAAATATAAAGTATGTATATATGTGCCAAGAATACATGTTACTTAAACATAAATAATATAGTATAATTTATAATAAAACATAATATAAAACATAGAAATACATAAAAATGTAAATAATATGTGTACCAATTATATAAATTACTACGTTTTTTGATTTACATATATTTTTCAAAAAAATCTCTCGCTACGTTATTTATATGTGCAGTATATTATATATTTTCAAATCGTAATGTTGATGAAAACCTGAAGCGGATGTTATTCAGTTCCTGTCTGCATATGTGTGTCCACAATGGTTTAAAATCTAAATATAAGTAGAAAATATCCTCGTTTGAGTTTTTATATTTGCGTTCTGAGAATATTCAGATCCTGTTCAACTAGGCTGGGAATCGAATTGCGATAAGGTAAGAAGCGAACTTAGGAAATTTGAATCAGAGTGCGAGAAACTACCATTAAATCGCATCTTGATTACTTTAACACCCTAGCCATTTTTTTGAACGAAACTTTCCTATAATTGATTTTTTTATTTTGAAATAGGGTACACATAAACATACTCAAATGTGTGATCTGATAGATAACGGTGTTAAAATACCAAAAAAACACCCTGTTTATTGAGTAAGCTTTATTTTACTAACAAATTGTATTTTGAAGGTCGCTAAACGATTGTAACTGACATTAAAGTCAAACGTCAAAAAATTCAATAGTTATTTTAAGTGGGAAAACATAGGAAATATTACCATTGATTACAATCAGCCCGTTAAAATGAAAAAGCACTAAGTACTAAGGCTTTAAAATGTTAATGTTGTTGTCACTGATTGTCACGGAAACAATATATACCTAAGTATTGATGTATTAAAGCGTGATTTTGAACTATCCACCCTAAAAAGTTCTTTAAAAATTAGTATTTTATTGATAACCAGTACCAGGGCTTCGATTATGATGGGAAGATAAAGACGTCATACCTTCACCTTGACGGTAAAGTTGAAGGTAAATTCCCTCTAGCGATAATAAAAATAAACGACCGACCCTCCCCCCCCCTTCAAGTTTTGGGTAAGTACATCGATATGAAACAAGGGGAAGTGTACATCACGGTACACATATCTACGCTCTAAAATGACATAGCTTCAATATGACGTCAGTTGAAGATAAAAGTCTCCCGATCGACTATAAAGGTACACTACCGATAACCATCAAGTTTTGATGTAAGTACATCGGTTTATGCCGACGGGTCTAAAACCCCTCGATACGTTTATCTACGCATTAAAAGTGTCAAAAATTTTGTTCCACCGAGTGTTATTTTTATTTTACTTATGATTTATTACAAGTTTTAATCGTTACGAGGTTGGCACTTTTTTTTTAAAAGCCTTTTAAAAATATGAGAGAGACATAAGTAAATTTTGAAGTCGAATTAAATTCCAACAAAACTGTCACTTTAATAAAACGAACGCCTAGATGTGAAAATAATGTCGCTAAATTCTGTCCTATTAGCAAATAAGGTTATCTAGGGGTTGGAAAGTTGCCACTCTAAAAAAATGATTTAGTTATTAAATTTTTCCATCAGTTTTACTATCTTTCCAAGTGTATGTATTGAGACGTTAAAGGAGCCGGCTTTGTAGTCGAACGGTAGGTACAAACAGATGATCATTAAGCGCACCGTCTAGGTGATTTCATAAAAGTCTAACAAAATTCATGTTCAAGCGAACATTTTTTGCTTGAATAAAGATATATTGGAGTTTATAATCGCTTTGAAGTGAGCACTTTTTATTACAGAAGCCTATTTAAACAATAAATGATAACTATTTTAAATGTTAATGGCGTAAGGAACGCGGACTAATTGTTTGAGGTCATTCCATTGGCTTGTTTCGATCATATGATGTCGATATGACAAGTAGTTAGAACATACCCAGGTAACATATAGATAGTACAGAAGTTAAGTATACCGTCTCGATATATACAGATGAAGATAGCGTTCATAATCAAAGCACAGAATCAAAGGTTGAGCTGATTATCAGATTAGACTATTATTTTATGATTAGAACCATGATTTTAAAAGCCAAATAATTGTACAGGTTTCAAATAAGCTCTTTAATATCACGATCTAATTATCATATTAAACCCACGACCGGAAATGTTTAAAGATTTATGTATCCTGCATTTAAATGTGTTGTTTATTTATTGTTTCTTACAATAAAAAATTAAGTGACGACTTCCTTAGTAAATCATAATGTATTGAAGAAATATTTTTTTTGAAATACTTTTTTCTTCTAATTTTAAGAGTATGGTTAAATCTTTAGTTACACGACTAAATAAGGACCAAAAAAGGTAAAAATTTAATGATAAAATTATGAAATTTTTGTTAACATGTTAAATAAAAAATAAGATAGTTAAAATGCAACCTATTTTAACGATAACATACCAATTGGACCCATTACATGTAAAGTGAATCAAAGAACATTTTAAAGATGAAGTAAACTTGTTGCTTACATTAAATCTCTGTTATCAGTATAATCTAAAAAAAAAAATTCCTGGTGTTTTATGTACAAAACATCGATGTTAATTGAAATGATTAAAACAGTCGATTAAATAAAAACCGCAAAGAATTTAAAATTTTGGGAACAAAAGTTAATTTTGTCAATTTTGATATTTATCCTTTTTGCTTTTATTTAGACGTTTGACATTTTGCATCCGGTCGCTGGTAAAAAACCCTAAATCAAAAATAGCCAATACCAAAAGGCATTTTTTATAGATTAATTCAAACTACAATAATGTACAAACCTACATTACTACTACTATCATCACGCCATTTCCCCGTAGCGATAAGCAGAGAAGATGGACCGCCACACACGTCTATCCTGACACACGATCCTACGTTATGATTAATTTTTACCATATTCATTCCTATTCTTTCGTCATCCATTCGTTTGACATGACCAAACTAACGTAGTGATTCTTTTAATCTTATTAAGAATACCTCTCTCAGAATAGGGAAATATCACGTTTTTTTTTTTTTACAATTATGAATTAATAAGGGTAAATGAAATACTTCAATGTCAATAAAAAAATTTTTTTGCACTTATTAGTAGCATAAAAAATATTTTTAAATTCATCATTTTGAATTCCCGCGAAAACACTTCATTTCATAGGCCACGCCCGTCATACGTCACAAGCCGCATTTAAGTTTGACGTTTTGTCACTTTTGTATCATTTGTATGCAGAAACTGTTGTGTATTATTTCATCTGAGTTTATTTACATATATTAGTGATTTTACAACTATATTTTCTGCATTATATCTGGAATAAAGGGCTTTTAATACTGTATATTACCCAAATGCAGGATTACTTTGAAGGCAACGCCAGAAAAAATGTTTTTAAATGTGCCCAAAGATGCATCAATACGAAGAAAATAGCGCTTCGCTATGAAGAGAGATATAAAGAAAAATAGGATGTTTACTTCCAAATCCGTTATCTATTGTTGTGAAGATCACTTTAATGTAAGTATTATTTAAAGTAGTCGTTTGTTTTTATACGTATTTAGTTTGTCATTGATCACGGAAATTCTGACATTTCGTATAACCTAAAATTCATTTTGTCGCTACGCTATCGATATATTATACTTTTCCACTTCATAGCGAGTATTTTTATTTATCCAATGAGTCTCGGATCATATCGGTATTGTAATGATATTTATTAAAGTGTATAAATAATATATTGCTATTCATTTAAGGGTTTCTATTTATTACAGTTGGAAAAGTATTTGGAGAATAACATGAGTGTGCCAAAAGTCCTAGATGATGAAGAAAAAGTGAAGTGTGCAAATTTCCCAGGAAATTCGAAACTGTGTCCAAGAAAACCCAAATTTCCTTGACAATGTGATAACAAGTGACAACCCGGAGACCAAACACCAGAGCACCGAGTGGCACACCAACAACTCCCCGCGTCCAAAGAAAGCCAGAATGAGCAAGTCAAGGGTCAAATCCATGCTAATCTCCTTTTTTGACCGTCGCGGTATGGCTCACAAGGAGTTCGTATCCCCTGGATAGACTGTGAATGCCATTTTTTACGTGGACGTGCTTGACAGGTTGCACAAACACGTCTTCCCCATGAGGCCAGACATCGCCGATTCTTGAAAGATTCACCACGATACCTCGCCATGCCACACCACGCTGTTGGTGAGGGAGTTTCTGACCAAGCACAGGGTTGCCTCACCCTCCCTACAGTCCAGATCTAGCACTGCTGGACTTCTTCCTCGTATGTTTTTTTGTAAATGCCCCTTGGGCGTAAAAAAAAAAAACAGTACTTAATACATATTATGACCGTATCATATTCTTGAAATAAAAAAATGATATCCAAACTGAATCTTTTACTCCACGTTGACCATTACAGCAAACTTTACTTAGCATTTGTTGCTATAGAGTTCAACTTAATGGACCACGCTCAGATATTTTAAGAGGTAACAACCGTCATCGCAGCCGATTGTGATTGATTGCAAGTAAAAGAGAAATGAAATAAGTAGTTAAAAAATCAATTCAATTTCAATGCTGACAAAACCAGCTTTTATTTGTTATGTAAAAAAGGTACAATATTACAATCAGAATATATAAAAAAGAAGAAACAGGGTACGTTGACAATATTTTTTTAATTAAATTTATTTGGGAAACAGAACAGTTCTACGTAAGTATTTATAGTTCATAACATCATATTATTTTTGCATGGATGACTTTTGACATGTCTATCTTCAAGTATTTGTTGAATTTAGTCATGCCATGTCTTTCTCGGTATTCCTTTATTTCTGCATCCATCAACATTCACATTGTAAATATTTTTATCCGTTCTTTCGCTGTCCATTCGCTCTACATATCCAAACCAACGCACATCTCCTTTCTTAATTTTGTCGATAATGCCTACCACAGCATTACATAATGTACGGATATCGACATTCGTGCATCTATCGTACATAGTTTTAGTACACATTCGCCTGAGAGATCACATTTCAGCCTACTCTACGCTCCCATACATCAGAGTCGGGGCCAGGACTCCATTGTGAACTGATAATTTTGCCTCTTGTGGCAAACATTTATTTGCCGAGGTTAATTTAAGTTCACAGTTCACTCTAGTCCCAGCACTCACCCTCCTGTTCCTGGTTCCTTACTTCGACGATGAAGGCATGACAAAAGACAACAGCGTGCTTGCAACCTCCTGAAAATAAATGAGTATTTTTACTGACTTTTATATAACTGGTCATACCATCTTAATATGATGATGGAGTTCAATTCTATGGATTTTTTCATATGGGAGTTGCATTATTTTTTACTTTGCTTATAATATACAAGGTATATATTTCAAAAAGAGGATTTTTCTGATATTATCTTACTTTATTTTAGCTAAACTGTTGAAATTCTATGGATTAAAAATCTTTTAACTCCTTTTTAAAAGCTGGTATGCAATTTAAAAACTGTAAAAGGCGTCAAATACTGTTGTTTTCAATATAGAACTATTTGCACCCATTTTACACCTTTCTTTTTTTCATATTATAAAATATTAATCTGGGATATTAGATTAAATAAGTTAATATGATGGACAAAATACTTGTTTATACCGAAAAGTTTTAGTTGCCCATTAAAAATATATTAGATATTTCTGAATACTTATTATGACAGGTCAAAAATAATTACAATAAAACAGTTATATTCTTGCTTTCTCAAAACAAAGTACAAGTCAGATGATGAACATTTTGTTACATTGCTACTAACCTTGAGCCGCTGGACAATCTTCACATATACAAGACTCCACTATTTCCTCCCTTTCATTTCATATCAAAGTAACAGAATTTGGCGTACTTTGTGCTCCGGTGTGACATGTGCTTTTACTAATCCAATTCGTTGAACGTGCACGTATCCAATTGCATTATTGCCATAATTTTCCCAGGACGACCTGTGTAAAAAAATATATAATCGTCAGTATCTATCAATCTAGTGATTAAAATAAAATATTAAAAACATTCATGTCTTGAATATAACATTTATCTGATGCCAAGTACATTATTGCTAATAATAAGTATGGATTTAAAAAGCAAATCATACATTTTAGGAAGAACACGGATTATAAATGTACACATACAATAGCATAAACTTCGTTCTTAACCATCGGGAACAAAAATTAGGTTATGACTTGTCAAGCAATATTTTAATTAATATTTTACATAATAATTGATACACATCGATATTATTTTATATTAAATATTTACATGCCTTCGTTTTTTTAAGTTTAGGGTGTTTAATATATCAACAATTTATAATGCCAACTGGTTTTCTAACACAAAACGAGGTTAGAATGACACTTGTATTCGGGGAATGTTTAAGATACTATTCAAATGATTCATGTCAAACATCAACACATATAATTGATAAATACATTAAATCTATAAATATTTATAACAATTACTTACTTTGCAGCCTTGATTCCTTGAATTTTCGCACTATTATACTGCATATTTGTAGCAAAAAAAGACGCTAAAATAATCGCATCATCATTCGGCAAATTATCCAATTGGGCTTTTGAAATTCCGTCTTCCATTATTTTGAATGATTTCTTTATCACTGTAGAGTAATTATAATTTACATTTATAACTTAATACATAATTCACAACGTCAAAATCCTTTATAAAACGCACGCGACATTGACAACCCGTACAAACAGTATGCAAAAATAACAGGCATTGAAGACGAAAGCGGCTTGTGACGTCACGACCAATCATATGGCGTTTTTGTAAAGGCGTATTTTTCAACATTTTTATTTTAAAAATTAAGAATGAAAACATATTTCTACAATATCCATATTGATAATAAAAATATAATTATTTTTTCTAAATCCATTTCACATATTTTTATCGGTATTCGTACTATGTGATATTTCCCTATTGCAATCTCGCCTGATTTCATAATTCGTAACCATGCCATTCGAGTACATTGATTTCCAACACATTTGTCTTAGCGACCGCATTTCGACCACATTCACTCTGCTTTCATCCTTCCTCTACCAGTTCCCTGTTTCACTTGAGTGTTGGGATTAAAACCCCGTTGTGCACTGCCAGTCTAGCTTCGATCGCCATATTTTTTATTATCAATTACTGAGCTTAATACACCGTTCATTTTATTTCCAGCAATCA
Source organism: Micrasema longulum (assembly GCF_059751315.1). Taxonomy (NCBI): domain Eukaryota; kingdom Metazoa; phylum Arthropoda; class Insecta; order Trichoptera; family Brachycentridae; genus Micrasema; species Micrasema longulum. The sequence goes on from NW_028277358.1 coordinate 83,887, forward strand.
CTCTCTTTTTAAACATATTTTTTTACTCTTCCATCTCTTTAAAACATGCTTCCCAGATACAGAAATTTTTCTACTTGTTCAAGACAATCATTATTTACATTTGTCCTTTCAAATACCATAACTACATTTGTTTTATAGGTAAAATATTATAGGGGTACCAATCGATCAATGTTTCGAATGTCTTGAATTTAAAAACTTAAAAGACTAAAAAAAAATAAAATGAATTAGAACATTATGGAAAATTGCATTTATAGTCTACAAATTAGTATTCGCATTGCATCCAGCAACCGGCAGTGCATAATATACTCATTGTAATACGTGCAAGTTTCACTGGAAAGCAGTCTTCTCGTCCGGCGTGTACTGTATTATACAATTATACATGTCTTTACTGCCCGGTAAATAGTAAGTTAGTCCGGGACAGTAGGGACCATAAAATAAGAGAATAACGGTTCTCCACCGGACATAGGAATTCAAGAAGTCCGCGGTAATTGAGATAGATCGTTTACCACGCAACACTCTATCACTAGATACTGCTGACTATCGTACAAGAAATACGGGGACTTTGTATCAGGCAGGAGTAATAGCTCAATTGATACTAAAATTACAGTCTGAATACCAAGTAATAGAGCAATTTGATTATCTCATGATGGACTTTACACACGAGATCTGCTCTAAGGCTTAAAACATATTTACAAAAATGCGAAATCACTTTGTGTTGCTAGGGTCATCCATTAAAATTCAACAACCAAAAAGATATAGATGCCGTTTGTAGATATTTGTTGAGAAAACTTCATAATGAATCATTTTGAAATATTTTCGCCCAAGTACATATGCATGTTCAAGACTGGTGTACTGTTAAACCACGCCGAGAAGTTTCATTGATATTTTATGTCAAAATTATTTAATTCTAGATGAATTTCCGATTTAGAACTATTTCTCTAAATTTTGAACAACCTTTCTCAATTATTTCATTGTATGAATAAACCTTTTTTTAACATTAAAACAAAGGTAAATAAATAAAAAGAACAATTCAGGTTAAACTTGGCAAAAAAGAGTCTGACTCTTTTGTTTGTTCAAAACCTCATAATAGATATGAATATATATTTTGGAAAAACTTGAAAATAGTTTACCCATATGATTGCTGTTTGTTCATATCTCATCACATCAAATATTGATCACATTTATACAATTAATGTATTCAAAACACAAATATAATTACCATAATTTCTGTTCATTAAGGAACTACCCTGACTAACTTTTATTTTTCCCCATAACTATAATCTATGTTCACGCCAAGAATGATGATTTAAATGATTATTTAAGTTATACTTCTACGCAAACAGCGCACTAAATTCGGCAAACGCGCATTTGCGGTTGCAGGCCCTACGAAATGGAATGCTCTACCAGCAGAGGTCCGAAACTGTGAGAGTGATGTGATGTTTTGAAAGAAACTTAAAACCCACTTGTTCTCTAAATCATTTGAATAAATCCTTAGCATGTAGTGACAAAGTACATTGTTTTTCCTAAATTAAAAAAATAAATAAATTTAAATTGGTATATTTATATTTTCACTTTGTAAAGCGCCCTTGAGGTTTTCTATTACGAAAATGGCGCTATGTAAGTTATCAATAATAAGAATAATAATAACTTACTTTCATGGCAATTTCTTCCTACCTACCCAAACCGTTCAATTTAAGAAAAAAAGTAGTATATGAACATATAGTAGGTTTTTTACAATGTTTTCATTACAAAACCATATATTTATAGATATATTTTCTGGAAATTAAAATTTACTAAATATGTACACTATACTATAAAGAGAGGAGTTGGTAAAAAGGGAAGGAAAGGAGGAGGAGAAAGGAAAAACTAAAATATTCAGTAAGTGACATTTCATACGTGATTTGAATTAATATAAAGAAGGGGACGTCTGACATTAGTAGGTAGATTATTCCATAATCGAGTAGCTACTACTGTGACAGAGGGAAAAAATTGAAAAAAAAAAAAACGCTGAATAAGTATTGAAAGTGTTCTCTCGTAACAAGAACGAAGATATAGTTCATGCTGTGATAGAGGTTGGAAGAGCTCTCTCAGATAAACAGGGGAAGTGGGATTATTAAAAATATTGTGAAGAAGTGATAGAATGTGGATGTTTATTCTATGCCTGATGCTGAGCCAGCGTAGTTGAGTGCGATACTCGGTTATGTTGTCGAATTAGAGAAGGTTAAAGATATAACGTATTCAAACATTCTGCTATCATTCCAACTACAATTTTCACGTTCGTTTGAAAATACCCCGGTAAGGCGAAACAATTGTGGTAATTACAAAAAAAAACGCCCAAACAAAATAATTTAAATAAACATGTATTGTAAATTCAAATATTTAATTAACTTTGTTAATGCGTACAGGACAGAACGTTTTTAAATATTATTCAATATTCATGCTGTATATTTGCTTGGTTTACTGACAAAAATAGCACATCAACATAGGCTTACTGAACATTTGAAAGCAACGTACTAGAGGCAATTTCCGTAAAATTTGTTTTGGCTAATTTCTACAATGAGAGGTGTTACGTAAAAAAATCTTCAAGTTTTTTTTTTTTTTTTAATTTAAATTTATGTTTAAAGCACTATTTCGTGGTTATTATTTATAATAAATTTAAAAAAAAACATCTTTGTTTTTAACCACTTTTTTTCTTATTTATATTTATTTTAAATTATTTATTTTAATCAATATTTCCTTTAGTCCACTGCTGTCTAGTTTAAAAGTTCGTATCCATCTCACTTCACACTTCCCGCCAATAAGTGATTAAAAACAAAGTTGTTTTATATTTTTTTTAGAAAAAAACAATATTTGCATTTTTATGATCTACGCGAATATTTCAATTTCAGAGACCATTTTCAAGGAGATAATAACTCACTATTGGGAAATTGGAACCAAGTTGTGGTAGAGCGGGGTACAAACCTTAGACCTCTGATCCGTGAGTCCACGAGACAAGCTACGGGACCACAACGCGGTTATAGGAATGTGGCAATCCACTGATCTAAAAAACATTGTTTTACGTATAAAAAAACAAAATAATTAGATTTACGACACATCCTCAATGTAAAGCTCAGCCATGTTAATATTTGCATATCAATAAAAATCTGAATGTTAATAATAAATAAAAATCTGAAGTTACAAAATGGACCTGTACAAAATTAACCAATAAAAATTTCAAGCCCTCCAAAAACGCTTTGTACAAAACGCGAAAAACATTTTCTTGGGCGTTGGAATGTACATAAGTAATTTCATCTTCAGCCCTGATGTATATCATAATGTTATGTGGGAGGTTCTGGAAAAGTTTTCGCCGACTTCACGATTTGACTTTATGACATTCCAATGCGCCCTAGTCCAACCCTTCCTTTGTCTTGAAATATAAAGCTAGGGTTATTTTACATTTAGTTCAAAAACAAGTCACCCAAAATACCTCACGAAAGCCCACGTCAAAATATTAGGAAAACCCTTTCGTCATACGGGGCTGCGTAGCAATGCAACACAAACACTCAGAATCCTATCTTCACAAATTTATCTCATAATAAAGCGATGATTTGAAATTCTGCACTTTATTATTTAGCTTTAAAACAAATAGTCAAGCAAATGATTTACTTGGCACCCATTTAAAAAAATATATTTTTTCAATAAATTTAATGCATAAATAAGTAGACATATTTATTACCAGGGAATCTATGTAAAACTAGCGGATTAGAAAATCAATCCGTATCATCCTCTGGTTAAGTTGGTCTACATCTAACATGGCTCAGCCTGTTCTAGGATGGAGATTTTTTATGTCTATTTTTTGGTATTGTATTATTGCGGTCATTAGGAAATTACAAAATTTCAAGGGAAAAATAATAAGTATTGCATCCTTGCCTAGATGGTATAAAAATATTGATTTCAACTCTTAAACAGTTGTGGTAAAATAATTGTGTAAGGTGATTTAACTTTGTGTTATCTCAAGCAGAAGACGGAATATTCTGAAGCTCGGACATAAAAAAAAAATATAGAGACATACTGTTTAATAATTCCTTTTCCATAATTTATAACAATAATAAAATAATTTATTCCTGTTATAGCAACTAAAAAGAACATAAATACGCCAATCGTCTTACATGCGTGCACCTCCGCTCACTGCTAATAACAGACTGAATCTCTTTCAGACCAACGCTGGCCTCAGAACAGCGTCGTAAATGTTTGAAGTTATATGTTAAATTTGAAGATTACAAAAAATACAACTTCATCATTTTAAAAAATAATAGAGATATATCAAGTCTTGTACTGAATGAAAATTATTTGGATATCTCAGCCACACAAAAATTTAATTTGACTCCGATAAAATGTGTTTTTTTTTATTTATTGTTTATAGAAAAACTTGTTAAGGTTGTTGTAGTTTAAGTCATGGTAGTGTATAATCTATTGTATCGTCGTTTTGAAAGTCTTGCATTAGTCCTCGCTTTTTTGTGTAGTAGTGTAGTATATTTTTATATCAGGTAAAAGGGTTAATATTATGTCATTGTCTTTATTTCCCATTGTAGTTTTGGAAACTGTTAAGGTAAGTTTAAATCATTATTTAAAAAAAAAATAGATGTGATTTTCGAAAATAAATCAGAACTTATGCTTAGACTCAAACGTACACAAAAATTGGCATTATTTAAAGATTTAAAAAAAAATCTGCAATTTTTAGTTTTGTTTAAAACGTATATTAGTATTTAAAAAACACTATTTTTACATGCTCATGTTAATGGAAGGAATACCGTTAGTAAATAAATAAATATTTCAAATCAGAAAAATCAAGACGCAATGATTTTAGCTAAATAAAGACGAATGGAAGAATCACATAAGAAAAAACAACTAAGATTTGTCGTAAATCATCGGAATCGTGACCTCCATTTAAGGAAGCTTAGGTCACGAGGTCATAAAAAAGGTTAAGTAAGAAAAATGATATCAATGTCGTTTCCCAACACTTTTTTGCACGAACGAATAACAAAGAAAAATCACTTCCTACGTCTTATTTATTGAAATTATTAAAGAAATGACACTTGAACTCGGTGGCTAGTGGCCCCCGTGGTGTAGTGTATAGTGACGTTTTCTCATTCCAGGTTCGACTACCGGTGACATCACAGTTTTTCAATTCTAGCTTTTACCTGTAGCTTCGTTGACGTGGTAATTGGATGAAATTTTTAAAGTTATTAATAAATTGTGTAGTTTATCAATCGAGTTTTGTTTATCAATAAGAGTTTTTCCGATGGGATGATACATATTATCGGGATTGAAAGCGACTTGGTCTTCCAACTATTGCTATGAAAGAAATACGATGATCCATTAATATATGGGGAAGTAACATCGTAATTCTGTTCACAAAACTTAAATCCTAAGACAAAACCAAAATGAAAAGCAAACCAAACTAACTCTATGGTTATCTATATAAAAAAAGAGAATTAAAGAAATTCAGAAAACTAAAACCATCTAAAGAATTTTTTTTTTAAATTAAAAAATTACAGATTATAAATATAACTTTTAAATATAATGAATGAAAAATAAACATTGAGTATTGAAGGCAGAATTAAATTTTTATTCATTAGACCTCATCTAGCTGACTTTTTCCGATTCTGAGGAGCCACTCTTTTACTTTAACTGGGAATTTATTTTTGGGAGAGTGAGTAATTTTTTGAGGTAGCTTATTATAGCATCGAGGTCTTTGAGCCTTTTTAGGCAAAAATAGTATTTATTAGAGGAACCACAAGACTACCTAAAGCTCCACTTCTTTTGGAATGTATTTGAAATAGTTGAGGTTTCTTATCATGGACATTTTTTAAGTGGGTCATTATAAATAACTGTCTCACATTTAAAACTTTTTAATTCTAAAATAGTGTTTCTAAATGATACTGAAATGGTTTTTTGAAAACGATTCGTATAATTGTATTTTATTTCACAATAGAAATAAACAAACAATAAATGTGTAAATTTATTCAAAAACATATCATTAAACACCTGTTCTTTGTATTCAGCATTTCTTAGTTCACATGTATTTTATTAATAGTTGCAATTATTTTATTTTATCATTTGTGAGAGAATGTTGAGCTTTGAAAATGAAGCACTTAAGCTGTCTATCTAAAAAGCAATTAAAATCCCCTTATAATCAAAAGGTACTGTTACTCACTCGTATTTGCTGTTTGGACAAACAGACCATGCCCGTGTCCGTTCAACTTGTATTTTTTTATAAAGCATTAATTACTTTAATATCAGTAGTGTTAATTAAGAATGAAACACCCACAGAAACATTGTTTACTTTGAGATAAGCGTAATGAGTTTATTTATTTACATGTATGTATATGAGTGTAAAAGATTGTAATTATTTAATTACTGCATAAAGAAGAACGTTTTTTGTTTGAATACAATTAATAATAGAAAACATTTATAACAAAACTCATATTATTATTTAAATTCCTGGTAAAGTTCTTCGATAATTTATGATGTTATTATTTTATTTTATTAATCTATTTTTATTATAAATAAAAAATAGAATGCATGAACAAGACATTATACTCCCAGGCGTTAAAAAAGAAACGCATTTAGAACGGTACTTAAAAAGATATAATTTTTGTGACGATACATATGTAATATCAGTTAATATAATCAAAATAGTAATAAAACATAAAATTAAAAACATAAAACATAGTTTTATACACTATTTGTATACATTATATTAATAATTATCACCATCGAAAATATTTAAATAGTAGTTTTTCACTGCGACACTTTTTGATTTGCTATTCGATTATATTTGTGTTACCATATTTTTATTTTTGTTTTATTTAGTATTTTTACAGCAATTACATAAAAATAATTAGAAATGCATTAACAATACGAGAGCTAATTAAAAAATCTACTGTGGAACTAATAATACGTATAAAAAGATTTGAAAACGTGTTTTTGATTATTAAATTATTATTATATGACGGTTTGATTATAAAAAATATGTATTTATGCCTTCGTTCTAAACCTTTTTAAAAATATTTTAATAAAGTAATGACGTCATGATGCCTTGATTGTATTTTAAAAGTTTTGTAAATTCCAAAACCTTATTCTGAAAAAAAAAAGGTTTTATTTCAAAATTGGAAAATATTGAATAAACAATGTGCAATGAGTTCCATATAATACTAGAAGGTAACTAAAAATTACAGTGCGTACAATGCAATGTCGACAGATATGATAGCTATGACAATACGCTTGCGTTGGTACAAAATGAACATACACGTAGAATGAAGATAGATCGGCATGGTTTAACTCGAAATCTTATACGTTTATCGTGTTTATAATAATCGTTTATTATTTTAATTTATTGTATACCACTATTTTATTGCCCTTGTTTGTTATTGCTACATAGTTTTATGTTCTTTTTGTTCGGTTTCTTGAGTATATGTTTCTTCATGTAACTGTTGTAATTGGCTTAGGACGTACATATGTGTAATAAATACACATATATGTTATAATATATGTACTTCATAATGCATAAATAATGATAACACATAAATTTTGTATTAATTATTCAAATGATAACAATCATTATGTTATAAATACGTTTTTCTTATAAGACTATTGCCGGTCAATTGACAAAAACATCAAACTTTTGTCTTCATAGTTTTAACTCTGCGAGCTTTTCGTATATTTTTTTACCTAACTGTGTTGATAGTTTTAATTAACATGGATGTTTTGTACACGAAAAACCAGGATTTAAAGGATTTTGGATTATACCAATTACAGAAATGTAATATAAGAAATGAGTTTAATTCATCTAAAAAAAATCGGTTAGTTTGTTTCACCAGCAACGGGCTAAACAATCATGGTGTTTTAGTATGAACATATTGTCTTAATCCATTATCATTCACTATTTTCATTCTCTATCCGGATTCAGTGGTGCATAGGGCACTACATTAAAACTTTAATTGTAATCCATTATCATTCACTATGTTCATTCTCTATCCGGATTCAGTGGTGCATAGGGCACTACATTAAAACTTTAATTGTAGTGTATTCGGATTAATTTCGTAACTTTGAAGGTAAGGATCAGTCTAACGTTTTCGGTGCCAATCCAGGAACGATGGAATATTACAGCGTAAAACCACATTTGAAACCAATATTTCACATCCACCATTTCAGGAAGTGAACCCAGGACCTCAAGCATCGTAGGCAAATGAGGCAACGACAACACTTAGAGGCGGACTTATCTACACTTGATTTCCTTTTTCGGGATTTTTTCTGTCCAGATTCTATTTCTCATACAAATCTGTTCTTCTTCCGCCTGGACACAGAAAAGACAATATCCCCCAAGTGATTTTTATCATTTTACAAATATGTAGCTTAAACAACTTTACTTTACATTTTAACTGATGTTAGTAAATATTAGTAACTAACCAATTACCGAAGTCAGTGAAGAATTCACTTCCCTCTCTTCTCAATCCAATGAAGTACATATTATGTACTTCTGGATTACTTTCTTTCAGCACAAAGATGCTAAGGCTACCAGATTTCAGAGAGCTCCTTCAGGCAGATTTTCTCGTTTGACAACGAGCAAATTTTCCGTGTATGTGGGCACCGCCAAGGAGACTTATGTCCTCAGATGCGGTGTGCGGTAGGTGGTGGGCAAGCTGTTATTATTATGTTAACTTTGTCGAATAGCTAATTTAAGGCATGTTTCAAATTTTGTAAAATGTTTCGCTCGGCACGGGACACCCCAGTGAGGGAACATTATTCTGTATAAAAAAGAATACAATAATGTAAAAGTATAAATAAATTAATTAAATTATTAATTAAAATATTTGGGCACAAAGTTAATGATTTGAATAAAAATAATTTTACTTTACATTGTTTCGTGATAAGTTATTTGTGTTTTAATTTACGCTGAAATTCACAAATCAACGTAAAATATCAGTATTACATATTACATTGAATGAGTAGAGTCTAAAAAGGCGAAGATTTTTAAAAATAAAAGCAGTTAATACGGCTCAGAACAAAAGGTGGATAGATAATAAATTAAAGAGATATTTTAGTCCTTACATCTGCTACAAAATAAAATTCACATTTTAATTTTTTATATGATAAACTTTTATTAAATTCATGATTTTTACAGCGGAAGTCACGCCCTTAGACCTTTATTCGTTATATTTTTTAAAGGCAATATAAAAGTTCAAATAAAGTTTGTTCTTAGGTAAGCAGGAAGTCAGGAGTTAATAACAAGTTATTAATATTAAAGTATCAGAGTCAATAATATATCAAGCTTATAAAATTATCCTGGAGCTCATACTATTATAAAATATATTATTTGCCTGCATATTATACTAAAATTTTAAAACTTCTGTATATGTTCGATATGTTTATAATACAGAACATTCGAAAGGAAATAATGGTGATTAGCCAAGTACGATCGACTTCCAACTATAGGTTCCTAAGATCAATTTCCGACTGTTAGCAGTTAAGATATACCTATCCTAATAATTAGACACATGTCTTTTGGTGTTGGATATGTGGCAACTAGTATAGAACATTGTGCAGTATGCAAAAATATTCACAATTCATTAGATTAATCTAAATTGTATAAGAGAGGACACAATTTGATAAAAAGTTATAAGCATCAGGTAATTAATAATTATATTACATTGAATTGTATCTGTTTTAGTCGCCAAAGATGATGGAACATTATTTACATAAAAACAGCTAAAAACATACATTTATTTCTTCGGATTTACAAAATATAATCACAAACCTATTAAAATTGAAATGAACGTAAACTGTTTATAGTTAAATATTAGTCTTTTTTACGTGTCCAAAAAATCATTTTCAATAATCAAAAAGACATAATTATAAATATTCAACCTTTTATAATTAAATTCTTTAATATTCGTATTAAAAACATATTGGAGCAGACACTTTTGACAGCATTATATTCGTATAAAAAATAATAATTCACATACGGCTAAATTTATACAATAAAAGCATTTTTTGTGTTTCTATGACTTATTTTGTTATCCTTGGATATGTAATATAAACTGATTGAAACATTTTATTTTACTATACACAATAACGTGTAACAATCCAAAATGAATTATGAAGCCTAATGGTTTTTGTAACAAAAAATACTTCCGCCGTTGCTTAAGTTGATTGAAATCACTTCACTAGAATCAATTTTAAAGTAAATTGAAAATATAAAGTCAGTTTCTGCACTAGTTTTTTACTATATTTTGAATTAATTCTTAAAATTAAACATTAATTCCACAATATAAGTTAAACAATGACCACAAAAAGAAATGACAGCTTCTTTTTTTTATCTATTACAATAATGCATAACGAAAAAATAATACCTGCACTGTTCCAAGTTTATTTGATGAACTAACTATAAAAAAGTATACCTATATATAGAACTTAAATCCCTTCCGCTTTCATTTGAATTTAAATTAAAAAATAAGACAAGGGAAAAAAATATTCGATTGCACAATAAAAGACAAGGTAATTTAATTATTTGTTAAATTTTGAGAATAATATAAAATATTTTGATATTAAGTCAGTTCTTAATAAAGGCTCCGCGAAAACAAAGGTCGCTTAAGATTTCATTAAAAAAATATGCCCTTCTTATAAACGAAAATATTATTTGGGTGGACAAAACGATTAGATATTTTTTTCTCAAACACACCAATAAGCGAAAGCAATGGAAAAGTTAATTGAAAAAATCTACATTTTTAACTAACTAAAATGAACCGATAAAATAAATATGTGTGTTCAAACGATCTTGCGGTAGAATAATTTGCATTCATGCAAAAACAAAATGTAATTAAATACAGTTAGTTATTCTTCCGAAACTGCTAAAAAATATTCTCAAAAAATAAATCGTTATTCATTAGAAATAGCTAAAACCGTTTTTAAACTGTAACTGGGAAAGAAAACTAATCAGGATATTGAATTAAACTGTTTATAAAAATTACAATTACAAGGTGCGTTAGCAAAAACCGTAGGTTCCCCTAACCCCAATGGAAACAAAAAATAAGTCCAGTTAAGAGCAGTGTAGCACGTAACAAGTAAAAGTTAAATGACTTGTGTGAAACTGTTCCAGCAGTTGCCTGTACTAGGTTTTAGCCTATGCAGATCCAAACTGTTATTTATGTGAAACAGTAACTGTTACTGCTACTTCTTTTAAGCCTTTTTTTTTTAAATGTCTAATTTTAATAAAATACGTTTTTATAATTTACTCAAGTTTTCTAATAAATGGGATGCGCGGTTTGACTTTTCTTGATACAAACGTCTTCCGTATTTTCTCCCTTTTGCACTAGAGAAATGATTTTTGTACATACTTTAGATGTTCACCTTTGGCGTGTCTTTTTTTATTTTAATAAATTGTCTTTTATATGAGCTAGGACCATCCGAAAACCCTCGGAAGCGCCTAGTTTTATCTGATGTCTTGGACCCATAGAAATGAAGCGTCGAGAGCCATGGGAGGTTAAACGACATTTGACATCAATCAAATCCGACTATTTAGTTAGACGCATTTTTTTATATTTTTAAGCCGCACTTACTCAATCACCAACCTGGAAGCTAGATAACTAAAATAAAATAAAAATCCGAATGGCTAAATTAAAATTTCACAAAAAATTAAATCAGAAAAACATAACCGCCAAATTTGTATGAGCTGTCAGTTTACACAATTATAACACTAACCGTAGTCTTCGTCATTTTATTTAAAAAGCAAAAGTTCAAAACGCTTGGAAGTCATTTTACTAACAACTGTTTAAATGTCGCTTGATTTCCTCTAACTTGACTCTCAGTGATAATAACTATTTTCAAAAACAATTTACCTTTCCGATACAAATATTTTTGGCTGATATTTTTCTTTAAAAAAACACATATTGGTTCAGTTTTGGGTTAGGGAAAACGGCAATACAAGACCTCGATTTTTCGATTTTAGTTAGGAATCAGTCCGACGCGGCGCGACGTGGGTTTATTTTTAACTAATCGGAAATAATTATCTATGCTTGAACCGTGGACCTCTGATCCGTGAGTTCGCAACGCAATCACGAAATCGCAACACGGTTTATAAGTTTATGTATTAAAAAAACTTGTTTTAGCTTGATTTAATTGACGCAATCGGGGATCTAGGATCTATTCAGAGCAAGACGATTTGTTATTCCAATTTTGAGTCACTCGAAGATATAATTGAATAGATTGTGAAAAAGTTAAATTTATTGGCAATTTAAAATCAAAGATGTCTGATAATGGGCAATGCGGTCTTGAGTTAATGACACATTTGCATAAACTACGCTGATTTAGTAAGATGGCCGTTGTGTGTTTTTTGACAATAAAATCCGTCTTGCGTTTTTGACAGATATAATCTTGCTAATGTTTTTTTATGCAAATTGTGACATTTCGACTTCCGTATAAGTGTTTTTAATAAGATAAATGATTTCTTTTTAAACGTATTTTTTTTAAATAAAAAAAAAACATAGACGAATGGATTTGTTTATTTTTTTCAATTTTATTTAAATCACTATTCTCTTAATACAAGTTCACCAAATCCAATTTCTTTTTAAATTGTCTGTCATACCAACAATACGGTTTTATACATATATTTTAGGTTTTATAATATCTCATCATACCAGCACTTTTGCTGATTGGGAATATTTCGTACTGATAAAATATGTAATAAAATGTAATATGTAAAGTTTAAAAACCTTGTATTTTGTCATAAATAAATAAATAGTAATAACAATAATACATTTTTTAACACAAAATTTGTTTTTTTTTTATCTTCAATGACACCTGCTGAATTAACATATATTATACCCCAATAGTTTCCACGCATGTTCCTTATTTTGCATCATGTAATTTGTTATTAATTTACAAACGTTTTCTCTAATAGTATGCAATTCACGGACTTATTTTAATTCTATCTTATTTTAAATGTAATATAACATAAACTCGAAGAATAGAATGGTTTATGATGCACTTAAATTTACCAATCGTTTCATAAAACATTTTACGTAATTTTAATATTTAAAGTACCTTATGGGTAAAAAGTCAAACTGAACGCAATTTCAACTAGAGATAAATTTCTCAATACAGAAAACGTCATGGCAAAATCCCCTGAAATGAGATATCGGAAAAACGTCCTAAAGGTGTCTATCGTTAACATACGATCCAGAAATTTAAACCTATGGAGAAATTCTCGCCATGTTGATTTTAAAATGATGAAGTGATTTCTATATAGAAGCTAATGATAATTTATTATGTGACGCATCTTTAAAATATTTATTGAACCTAAGTAGACATGTACTTAATTTATCATTTTCAGACATTATAAAATTAGTTCATCATTCTTTGTTTTACACTGAATTTTTATTATAAATTATCGTTTTTAGAATAATGTTACTGCTTATTTTTTAATAAAAAAATGAACCTTAAAAAAGTCACATCGCTTTAAGAATTTTTAGATGTACAACGAATGTTATATATTGTAATATGTGGTACAGTGCGAATTTGAAAGTTCGGGAAGGTAAGTATTTTTTGTTTTTATAATAAATAGGAAATGTGTTTCATTCCATTAGTAAATAATGTTATTTATAAATTTCTAGAGAAGTTAATCTACATAATACATTATAAACGTTCGTTTTATTTTTATTAATAAATTAATATAGTTACAAGAAATTATAAACGCTTTTTTTCTATAACAATCTACTTTTACATATTATTAAGTTAATCTTATAACTGCAACGTTCCGACAAAGAGACTTATACCCGTATGCAGAGACAAAACTTAAGGTGAGGAAAGTACATTCTAATCTCAAATGCGGAGAATAACCCGAAGGTGAAGACAATAGAATGTACTTTCCTCACCTTAAGTTTTGTCTCTGCATACGAATATAACTCTTGTGCTTGGAGAGTGACTTACATTATTACAGTTATTTATTAGTTTGAAGTTATATAAATTAAGAATATATACAAGAAAAATTCAAACAACAAAAAAAAGAGAAAAACGGAAAATACTAAAACAGTATTACTAATTAAAATAGTACGATGTTTTTACTCGGGTTCAAAAAACTTCTTTAAATTTACTTAGAATTTATTTAGTCCACATATATAACAATGTTTGAGTATGTCCAAATGCTTGCCGACTGGCAGGATTTCCTCCCTAGGGAGTTATTCATGTTTAAATTTCTGCAAGCATTTGGACATTCTCAAATATTGTTGAATTAACTACCTGGTAAAAGAAGAAGCATAAAAATTGGAAAATTGTTTTCAGGCGTTGCCTAGTAGGTGATTTGGTTCAGCCAGATGAATCTCACCCACATAATAAAGGTTTCAGCTCTTTTACTTCACAAAAGTCAACAGAGGATAGATTTGAGGAAAAGTGGATTTTAAACATGGGCAGAATGGTAAATGTTACACAGTGTGTAAAGTGGCTACTTTAACCAGCCAATGACAGGTCATAAGTCCTGTAAATGCCTAGATTCCATATTCCCTTCTCAACAATGTTTTCCCTTTATGTTGCAATAAATTTACACATATATAAGTTTTAATTGTTTTTAGTTCATTGGGGAGGGTATTACAGTTTTCATTATTTTGAAAACAAAACTATTTTGACCATGATTTGTGTGAAATTTGGGAATTTTGATATTATTTTGGTATCCGAATGACTTATTCATCTCAATCCCGCTTTTTTTTTTCTTTTTTGTAAATGTGAATAGTATTATTTATTTTGTAAATAGTGTTTACTGTATAAACTTTAAATAATTTATATGGATTTGCCGAATTTAATGTTGAGGGTTTCTTTAAAATTACCTTGATAGTTAATCTTTGTTCTATTTTAAGAGGGATAAAGTTTGTTGCATTAAATTAATAAATCGATACCAAAAATAATTACAATCGAATGCACGAATTTCTTTGAATGTAAATTTGATAAGTGCCGTCTTTTAACCATGTATCAATTAATTGATTTATTTTAATATGTATTAAACACGAATAGGTCAAGTTTAACAATAACTCGAAAGTTTTTTCTCAGAGATTCAAATATCGTAATCCCACAAAAAACGCACGATAAATCAACATATTTCTAGCTTAACAGGTTTAGCCTTAGCATAACCAATCAACAGTGGTGCATCCATCTTCCTTAGTATTTAGTTAAAAGACAAATTGGAATGTCGTCGGACGAGAAAATCGACGCAGATGAAAGAAGATAATAATACGCATTAAAAAGAGAGTATCATATTTATGTGATCGGCGAGTCTAATATTATATCACTTAAATTAATACATTTCATAGAGAGCAAGCAATTAGGATTATTGAATACAATGAATGGGGAAGTTTAGTGGTTTTTTTTCTATGTTTTTATTTGTTGTAGACTATCAAAATAACATTTAAGTTTTTAAATGAAAATTCTTGGTGGAAGTTCATTGTAATTTATTATAGTTCATTGTAATTATTCGCTTTCGCGACATCTTCGAGACTGGTATCTTAATTAAGTAGTTCAATGTATTTATACAAAACACAAGTAAGAATACAGAATAAAAAACTGTATGAGAGTAAATTAAATAATATTATTTTTATCTTAAGGAGCATCAAAAAAATTTTTTCCGGGTTAACTAATTCAACTCATTCAACGAATTCTTTATTCTTACCTCTGTTTTGTATAAATACATTAAACCCCTTAATAAAAATACCAGTCTCGAAGGTGTCGCGAAAACAATGAAACCGGTCAATGGATTTTCCAAATTTGTGAATTAAAGTATCACGCGGAATAAACAGCATATTAACAAAAATAATTTCAAAAACAACACATTGTTATAAAATCTAGACGCTTTCCGATGACACTCTATCTACCAATATGGATATTTGTTTTTAAAGAAAACCATCGCCATCCTATGAAACGATGCAATAGACCCAGCATCCTTTATCTGTTTTGTCAAATCATTAAACATCTTAAATCCTTTGAGACAAGTTGTTTTGAGTTGCCTGGAGTGTGGTATCTGAAACCTTTCCCTCCTCTCATAGGATGGAGATGAATTTCGTTATTACGATGAACATGTATTTGGGTAAGTATTTATTTTTTAATTTAAATATTAACATTAAAGTGTTTGATATTACTCTTTATTTTACTGAAAGCATGTTCAATACCGTCAACATATGTTGAATCTTCGTATATCTGCCACATCTCAACATCGTCCTCATTCGAGGTTTTGCATGTCATTATATTGATATTTAGCGCTCAGAAAGAGAATACTTGAACAATGATTGGAATGCGGCAAAACAGTTACCTTAAAAATTAAATTACCTTTATTTAAACCAAGATTTTTTCTTATTCTGTTTTTAAAATCCTACCTTTTTGGAAATTTTGTCGTTGATATGTGATGCAAAATTGAGATAATTTTCTAGTTTTACCCCTAAATATTTTATTCCTTTTACTTTTTCCATATTTTCCCACACGAGTTTTTAGTTTATTGCATTATTTAATTTTTTATTGCAAACTATCATGTTTTTGCTTTTTAAAACTTAAATTTTCATTTATTTACATTCAACCAATGAGATATTTGATTTAAATCTGTTTG
The DNA here is from genome assembly GCF_059751315.1 of Micrasema longulum. NCBI lineage: Eukaryota > Metazoa > Arthropoda > Insecta > Trichoptera > Brachycentridae > Micrasema > Micrasema longulum. The sequence goes on from NW_028277358.1 coordinate 100,508, forward strand.
CTTCTTATTTTTAGTGTCATTAACATTGTTTTCTGCCACATGGAGCAGAGTATCATAGACAAAAAGTTTGACAGAAAAATTTCAAGCATTTAATAATATCATGGATATAAACGATAAAAAGTATTGGCCATAAAACTGACCCCCGTGGAACTCCTAGATTAGTAGTTTTTCAAAAGATAGTGCATTTCCTAATTTCCAAATTTACATAGTTTTCTGTGTTCTATCATTTAAATAATCACCAAACTATTTGAATTCAAATTGTCAATACCTTAATTTTTAATTTACACAGTAATCTACTTCTTTCAATTGTTACGAATACTCTTTTGAAATCTAAGAAAATGGCTAATATACACACTTCCTTTTCAAAACAATGTTTCCATTGATTCACAATATAATTTACTGCAGTTTCACACGAATATCTGTTTCTAAATCCAGGTTGTTTACTTACTAATATTTCATTCTTTTAAAGGTAAAGATGTTCTTTCACTATATTTTCAAGCATGTGTTCATATTGAGTCAACCCGTTTACAGGTCAAAAATTTTCAACGTGCTTTGCATTGTCGACTTGCGGTTCTGATGTTATTACCGAGTTTTTACAATTTTTCTTGGTACTTGTGCACCAATGCAGTATCCTATGCACCACTAGGTACTAAACGGTAAATGATGATTACGAAATTCAAACAACAAAATGAAACGAAAATGACATATAGGTCAAAAGCCACCTCAATGCTCCTCGGTGCTTTACTATTTGTCGATAAACTTATAGTCTTAACTTTCAAATTCAAATAATGCACGTCGTTTAGATTATTTTTGCAGTAAGCAAATTAAATGTGATTTCGTATCGTATCTTAGTAAACAAATCATGTTTACTCAAACTATATACCGTCGCAACATTGATCTACTTAGTAAACTAACCCTGCCTAACAATATGTCGGTTAATGGCTCGGAGCAATTTAGCATTGTTTTGAAATTGGATCCGTTCAGACTTTTGATACCAACACGGTTAGTACCGATATAGCTATCAGGCTGTAAACGGCTTTCATTTCGCCCTTCCTCCTTCATCTCTCGACACCATTCGTGACTAAAGGAACTATATTAGCGAAGGTAATGCGATCTCTTCTCACGTCGGTCGAGAGGTATTATGATTCTCTACACAGCATTACGAACCATAATGAGGAATAATCTTGTATTTCGCAATTCGAATCTAGTGCGATTAGAAAGGTTTTTGAACTTCGATGTGTAAATGAAGGAATTAAAAAATTTACTTTTTGAATGAAGGTTTAGTATACTTTTTTGATTGTTTATTGTTTCGAAAATTTATTGAAAGTCGGTAAAAACTTTAAGTTGACATGGTTATTTATATCTGTACCTTAGAAGATAAAATATGAGTGTTTACTTTCCGCCGTTTTGAAATTAAAAATGCTCGTGTAAAAAACCTTTGCACCTTAATAACACCATATATTTTATAAATCCAAAGTTAAACGGCTATAATTTATATTTTAACCTCAAGGAAACTAAAATAATTTATGACATTCACTATCACAATTTATTTTACATCCAAAGAATGCGGTAGGTTTACAATAAAATACGAAATAGTAACGCTAACAAGTTGTAAACAGGAATGCTTATGGAGGCAGAGAACGGCGAGTGACGTGTTGCGCGTCCTTATATAGGTGCGTTGGGTACCTCGCACACTGACAATAATTTACTGTCGTCGTACTTCTCTCTGGTCCCCACAAACGCGTAAAAAAGATAAAGGAGGTATTCAGATTTCACCACAGACTAAACAATAATCATACCCCTGACAGCCCCAGATGGCGAATAGGGCACTGCATTGGTTTGTCTGTTACACGAATGTAATGTTATCAGCTTAACGATTCGGGGACGCGGAAATGCTGCAGTGTAAAAGAATCACTTTTTTAATAAATATTTCGTGTTCACCATCCCAGGAACCGAACGCGAGACCTCGAGCATAGTAGACAACGTTTCAATCAGTACACTGTGAGGCGGACGTTTCTCGACTTGATTTCATTTTTCAGGATTTTCACTTCATAGCAGCCATCGTCCAGGCTTCTAGTTCCATTTCACACACGGAACTGTTTTCTTCATACGCCCCGACACAGACCACAGACTATAGTTCAAATAACACAGTATGGTCTCATCAATACTCCGTATACATTTTAAGGATTAAAGGATTTTTTAAAAATTGAAGCACTTTAACGATCAACAAAATGTGCATTTACAACTATGAAGAAGCTGCACTACATTACATTATCGATACTTTGCAAAGAACAAGCACTGATACCCCCTTTCTTCACTAAATAGTCAATAACAACTTAAATTGATCTCAACTCCCTAAGAAAATTGAAATTCGTATCCCCCGACGTACAACTCGGCTGCAACAATTTTTTCATGATGGTATATCAATCGCAAATAATTATTAGCATGTGTCTTTTCCCAGAATCCTAAATATAAATATGTTTTTTTTTTCTGGAACGTTGTATATTTTCTCACTACAATTATAAAAAAAAGCTAGCGCCTTCATTATAAATAATAATTATAATTTCTTAGTGAATTTAATCAACTTTATAGTATATTTTTTATTTCCTTTTGTTATAAATAAAAATAATGGCGGATTTGGGGTCACTCCATGTGGACCCGTTGACGATACGGTTTTTTCAAGACCGAGCAAACAAATTTTTTTTTTTTTTTTTTCATATTTATGTGTTATTTCATTACTCTTGTTTTTATATTTTAACAAGTCAAGTGATGCGGAATTAATAAAAACAAGTATGCTTTTTTGGATTTGTATTTAGTAATACATATTCATTTACTTATTAAGATACATAGCGCGCACTGCACCGCACCCTACAACAATACGTAAATATACTAAAGAGTAAAAACTCTTTCATATAATGTAAATAGAAAACAAAATAATTATTTTACATAAAAACACAACAGTTTCGTATAAAGGACATATTTTATAGTTTATATAAAGTAAAATAATAAAAAATAAATAAACAATGTGTGCATTTAAAATTTTATAAAGATAGGGGTTATTTTTAGTCTTCGTACCATATCAAATGCAAAGAGTAACAAAATTATTTTTAATCTAAAAAGTATACATACATAAAGAAAACTTCAGTTATTGGCCTATAATTTTAGATTTATTTGTAAACGTTGTATTTTTGAAATAAATTATTATTCCTAATGCTCGAATTTTAACACTATTTTACAATTACGATATTCGCCCTAATTTTTAAAATGATTACCCTCGTTACATTTTCCAAGTTTAGTGCGAGTAGCAAAACAATTTCAACAATATTTTGTCCCGTGGTGTACGTTTTCTAAGCATAAAACGTTTATGTCCTTTATGCTCACACAAAAGATTTTACGACCAGATCTTTGATAGACCATTCTTCGTAGAATGTGCACAGAAATTTACAATCTCTATGGCAAATCATCGTTCATGCTAACATTTTCACCTATCATCTAAGTTCTTTGTTCGCTGGATGAGAGATCAGCTGTGAATAATTTATGGCATTTGTTATCGCGTTGGCAGGTCATACAATTGACTTTGGAGGTATCTCGTGTAACGGAGCAACACTTTGTAGATTGAGCTTTATACGGTGAGAAAATGCTGCCAAAGTTTAACCACAACTAAAATACACCTAATTCACGCAAGCATATTTTTTTGAAACAATGAAACGAAATCCACCTTTTACAAGAAAATCATTCAGTAAAACTGATATAATATTCCAAACTGATAAATTTATTCATTGGCTGAAGGGATATAAACATAATTACTTTTGTTTAATATCGTCTATAAGGGCCAATAATACAAAAAAAGATAACTTAAAGTTTAATCACTGTAGCGTTTTTGTCAAAATGGTAAATTGTGTGGCACGACGAAAGGAAGATAAAACCACCTATTTTGCCTATTTTAACGAAAACGCAAATTTTACTAAAATCTTTTGTCATGCGAGGTCCTGAAAAAACGTCTCACGAAAGGAATTTCTGGAATATTCTTATTATTAATTTTAAAAAATAAAATAATTACAGTGTTCAACAAAAACTGTTAACATATATTTATGAATGTACTTCGCATGGTTGAGAAAGTAAAAAATGTTTATTTTAATAAATCATCAAAATACCTACTACTTTTTCGTCGTAAGCAAATATGTATTTTAATAATAGAATAAATATAGAACAACCTTCTTTTTCACCTCTTTTTTTTCTACCGACCGGTTTTAAAGATACACAAGCTTCATTATCGAGGTAGACTTAACGTAATTAATCTTCTTCTATTTTATTTTTAACTGTGTTTACTAAATATTTAATTGAAATATATGTAGCTTATAAGTCAAGTCTTTTTGTCATGTTGTTTTTATTGTACAGATGGAAGCGAGTGTAGCTTTGAAACCGGTCGGTAGAAAAAAAAAGTCGTTAAAAACAAAGTTGCTTTATATTTATGTTGTGATAAATTAGTGCTCCAAATATAAATGTTATATATTTTTGTACACTTTTTTATATCGATTAAAAAACTTACAATATTTGAGTTTGTCCAAAAATAAAATAATGTAAAAATATAATACATATTCGTAATGTCTTGAATTTATGTTAGCACGTTAACAAATAGATTACTTAAGTTGAAATGGATTTAAAAAGTACTTGAGTATAAATATTTCAGAGTTCCTAAAAGGCACAGTGAGATTATTTTTTTATGTTTTCGAAATAAACAAAGCATCACTCCGTTTTCCCTTAGGTATTGTCAGGGGGAATAGAACGCCTCTTTACTATGTCTTTGCATACTGTTGAGGAGTGGACGAGGTGTAAAAATACCTCGTCCTAGGAGGAGGAAAACTTAGTAAGTGGACTGTATTGTTAGGGAAAGACGTTGCCCAACTCCACTAACCTGCTGATAGATGAGGCGTGACGAGTGCTGGAACCCTGGTGAAGCTGGCAGTCAGAAGACGCTGGCACAACTTGTCTGGATAGATATGGCTATCTAAAATAACGCAGGCACAGCTCGCTTGAGGAAATATTATTTGAGCACTTCGCTTGTTTGATGTTAGATTGGTACTGATAATAAAATGTTTGCTCCGGCAATCACAAGTAGAATTATTGTTACATGGAGTGCACTAGGAAACGGGAAGGACGGATAGGTAGGTATATATTAGGTTGAGCGTTGGTCCGAACACTTACAGGCCTCGCTTTCTCTACATCCATATACCCTCTTTGAAATATTTATTACTAGACGTTACAATAACTACTTTTATATTTTGTTTTGTATAACTTTATAAAAGTAACTTTTCAAAAAAGAGACTAGCTCTTTTAATTCTTAGTATACACTCAAAGAATACCTTAGCGAATACTCGATTTTTTATGAGTACACAAATAACATTCACTATGCTTACTTATTTACTGAATAGGTAGAGCCCAGCATAGGAAACGTTTTATTTTCCAAGCGAATATGATAAAATCGATTCGTATTTATTCGGTCGCCTTTATGGAGCGAAACTCGGACAGAGAAGGACATGCGAAGAAGAAGGTGGAGGTTTTGCGGGGAAACAAGACAAGGGTGACCGCAGGATCTGTAGTTTGTTAGGGTCCTTGGAAAAGGACCCCGGGGACTACTAAGTAAGAAACTTGTCACGGATATAACTATTACAATAGTGAAATCATTATGGGGAGAAGATTCCTGTGTTTTAGCAATATTATTTAAGCGTGAAAATGTTATTTACTTATCTTTTTGTGCACGATTATACTGAAAATAACAATCAAAACAATTCAGCTTTTTTTTTTATAACTCAAAAAAATATGTATCAAAAATAGTAAAAGCGTGAAATAAGAATAAAATTTGATAAATCTCCAAATTAAATTTTTAAGAGTTTGCATTTTCATCAATAATAAACTGTGGGGAAATGTTTTATATTGAGATCAAAACAAAGCTCGTTTTTTGTTGTAAGCAATAAATAACATTTAAATTATATCAAAAACATAAAACTATTGAGAATGAGAACAGTAAAAAAATCATTATTTCCACAAATTATTTATTGTTAACAGTCAATACAAATAACTACAGAAAAACTATAAATCGTCAAGATTTATTATTAATTTAACTAAAGGACGACTGATACTTAAATGCACAAATTGGAATAACCTGTGATCCATTTCACCACTTTCGCGACATCTTCAAAGATGTGGTTTAGTATTAAAATATTATTTTCATTTATCTGTCTTCTTTCATTTGAGAAAAAAATACAATAAACTAGTCCATAGTGTTGTATCGATAAACATACTTGATGGTTTGAGACCAATAATTATCAGCAATTTGAAATTGTAGAATTTATGAATTACTAGGTATAACATTAAAAAAAAAAATACAACATCCAAAAATGACGGAAAACCTAGTGGGTACTGATAATTGAAAAAAACATTTAATTTCGTTTTTTTTTTTATGCACAAGTAAGTCTTAGTAAGTTCATCTTTATTGTCAACTTTTCGTTTTCTTTTATTTTCTTTATATACTTTCTATGGTGTTTCTTCAAATGTTTTATGTTTGTCCAAATGTTTGTAGGCAGACTGGATTTCCTCCCTAGAGAGTTATTTACTGGTATAAAAAGAAGTATAAAAATTGGAAAATTGTTTTCAGGCGTTGCCTGGGAGGTGAATCGATTCAGCCCGGATGAATCTCACCCACGTGATAAAGGTTTCAGCTATTTTACTTCACAAAAGTCAACAGATGGGAGAGCTGAGGAAATTCGGATATTCAAATATGGCCGGAATGGTGAATGTTACACAGTGTGTAAAGTGGCCACCTTCACCAGACAATTTCATGTCATAAGCCCTGTAAATGCCTAGACTTCTATGTTTCTATAGTTTTACCTCACATTTGACTGAGAAACGGTATTTTGACAGCTTTCAGCCTACTTTCATCCTTGTTTTTACAATGTTATACTTCGCTTCCATAGAAAAATGGCCACTTAAATGGGGTTGTGGTCTCGTGGCTAGTGTCTCGGACTCGCAGCTCAAAGGTCCGTGATTCAAATCCCACTCTACCCCAACTTGATTCCTATTTTCTAATAGTGAGTTATTTACAACTCGTTGAAAATGGCTCTCAAAATTAAATGTTTGGGTAAATCATACGAACGCAAATATTTTTTGTTTTTTTTTTAAAACCAGCCAATGACAGGTCATAAGCCCTGTGAATACCTAAACTTCCATATTTCCTTCTCAAAAATGTTTTCTTTCTCTGTTGCAAAACATTTAGATAGTTTAATTTGAACTATTTGCTGACGTCTAAATTTTAACTGGGCTATTTCTATTCCACTCAGGCATCCATGGATATGTATATACATTGCAAAGTCTGTTCTAATAATGGTCACGATGTTCTAAGTAGGTACTAGGTGGGTACTTCTAATGCGTATCCAACGGATTTAACGTAAATAACTGTACACCAAGATTGTCCCTATACAAATGGATCTTTAATTATGTAGTAAGATGCTAGTTGTTTTATGATAACTTTGCATACAAAGTTAGTAATTGAGGGGCCACTGTGCCAGAATAGAGAGGGTTAGCACGTGGGGCGCTGCTAGCACTTAAGTTGTCTGACCGATCATTCTGTCTCTTCCAATGTTCATCATGTTTGCAATCTAGCGATTTTCTCCCGTGGTTAGAGAGTTTCTATGGCGCGAGACGTAAACTCCTTACTACAACTGTCACCAAAATTCTCTTGAAAGAGTTAAAAAAAAATTCTTACGGTATAAAAATTTTAAACTTAGAATCAGCCATGAATTTTTACATAACGATTTTTTACTAAAACATTAAATTTGTTAAAACTTAACGAAAGAAGAAAAATTATAGAACCTTTTAAATTTATTCAAAATTGTAAATTCAATATGGAATTGCCCTGAACTATTATCTCTTATCAACTTCAGGGTGCCTGGAAGAATGACTAGACAGGTGCCACCGTTTTGTAGCAACAATTCACGGACAGTGTATACTTGTAATGCCGTATTAAATAGACTTCATGAACTCGGCAATAGTTATTCCTACGTATCTGATATATTTAGTGTAGGGTATTGTTTCTATAGAACAAACCTTTTGAACTTTTTCAAAGATGGTGAATGGTAATTATATTTATTTATTCATGCGTTTCATCATATACACAGTTTTTTGTTCACTTTGCTTAGCTGTATGAAACAGTACTTATGATTTTCTTGCTGTATTACTGTAGAATGTTTTATTATTTAAACTTTCTACTGAATATGCTGCATAATTTTTAGGTAATTTTTTTTTTGTAAATATTTTATTTTTAGGTTTAATTTTTTTTTATAAATCTTGGGTATAAGGAAATTTATGTTTTTAAAAAAAAATATATATTTAGCCAAATCTGTTGTATTATAAATGTTTGTAAAAGGCATATTTGCTGTTTATGTTAATAAAATAAAAAAATGAACTTGCACACTTAATATTATTATAGATTTTTTATTTTGGTGCTGTTTTATTGTGTTCCGACATGATTGATTGAATACAATGATTTGCTGTTGCACGAGGTTTCACAACAGTTTGCAATGGAGTCATGGTGACAGTCCCTATCTACGGAAGCGAAGTATAAAATTGTAAAAATCTCTCAGTCAATGTGTGGCAAATCTATGTAAAATTACAAATTACAACAGAGATGGAGAACATTTTAGAGGACGAAAAATGGAAGTCTAGACATTTACAGGGCTTATGACATGTCATTGGCTTGTTAAGGTGGCCACTTTACATACTCTGTAACATTCAAAATTTTGCCTATATTTGAACATCCGTATTTTTTTATTTCTTTTATCTGTTGACTCTATCCTCCTTAATCTGCATAGAGTTTGCATTCCTTAGGAATATTTATAATAGCTTTCCTCTTAGCTGACAGAGAGTCCCCGAGGACTCTATAACAGCTGCGGGTAGATGGTGGGCTTAAGGATCTCCCCTCAATGTTGACTTTCTTAATTTTTCCCATGTTCCCCTGTAAAATGTTCTCCAAAAAAATGAAAAAGTAAAATGAAATCCAGTATTTTGTCTATAAACATTTGGACAAACTCAAAATATTGTACGAACAATAAGTTCACAAATGTCACAATCCATGTTTTATGTAAGGCTGAGACAAGCATTATTAAGAAAAAGGTACTGCGTTTGGGCATCTAGAGCGAATGGACATGGAAAGAACGGCTAAAAAGATTTACGATGCAAATGTTGATGTTATATGTTATATAGTTCTATGGATAGTTATTTAGATAATTATTTCTAAAATGTGTAGGAAGCTTTTGTAGCCCAAATGTATGTACATAAAATATTCTGGGAACTATAGAACAACGAGGAACTTCAGCCCTACGGGAAATTGGATACAAAAAATGTTTTCTTGCGCGCGGAAAAAATTAGAGCATTAAATTGTTTCTTAAAATAGTACGAAAAAAAAATAAATAAATATTTTAACAAAAACGTACTACTTTGAATAACGTCACTAGTTCATATGAAGTAACCAACGAAAAGAGAGATGGTAAGAATATTCGGTTTGCTAACCGTAACCGAAACAATCGGAATATCTGATAGAGAAAGACCTGTGACGTCACACGCGGAGTTATTTCAGAAACAAAAAATAAAAGATCATAGAGCTGATGATACGATTTTATATTTTTTTTGGCCCAGTTTAAGTCTATTAACATTAATAATCGTCTATAAAAAAGACACTGAACTTCTTCATCAAAATTAGAAATAAGCTTAAATCTTGTTTAGTGCATCATGCACGTATTGCTGCTTAAAGTCAAATAGTATTAATTACAGTTTTTTAATGTTTTAATAAATAATAACACTGAAAACATAAGCGGTTGTAATAGAAAAATAAAACTACTTTTTTATAAGCAGAATACAGAATATTTAATTAAATTCATGCATAATTTCGTATTATTTAAGTAAATACTTCGTATTGTTTATTGTTAAACGACTACCTGTTAATGATTTCATCACTGTTGACTAACGTTATAAATATTTACCTATTAAGGAATATTTTAGTGAAATGTGCTTTCTACGTCGCTATTTAAAGCATTAATATGCACATAAAATTATATCATTATGTAAATATCCCTATAAGAAAAATTCCAGACAGGTTTAAATGGTTTTGGTTTGTGAAGAAACTGTCAAAATTTCGTATAAAATGAATGAAATAAACATAAAAGTAATAATGAAATTAATATCATCTAATTAAGTATGATCTAGCACCGTTCGTTGTCCTAAAAACACACCCTGGGCAATGATAATGTTAATAATATCAATATATCTACTACAATCTTGCATAGTCCATTTAAATCTTAAACAAACTTTGCTAACGTATGCGTAAAAAAAAGTTCTCAAATAAATCATTCATAGGCGCATACAAAACTTTTATCAATTATTTATTTATATAAATATTTGTATAGTTTATATAGCGCCATTTTTGTGAAAATCACCTCAAGGGCGCTGTACAATAAATGATTATCCCACCACGTCTTCCAGCTACAGAGCGCATATACAATAATAAATCTAGCCCCTATTTATTTTGTCTATTTTTTATTTGACAATAAAGTTTAGAGTTTTAAAATATTTAAAAAAATAAAATAAAAAACAAATTTATCAAAATAGAAGTTAGATTACAACAAGTCTTGCAGCTACTGAGCGCATGGACGGTTGGAATTTTAGACCTCATTTGCTAAATTTGGCAAGGTGACGGATGGCAGGTGGACACCTAGAATAATAAAGTGGAGACCATAGGCAAACAAAAGAAGTGTTAGAAGGCCACAGAAAAGATGGGTCGACGACATTGCCTCTATTGACGGTAAAACGTGGATTATGGAAGCGGGTAATAGAAAGGAAATGAGACGTTTGGAAGAGGCCTTTATCCAGCAGTGGAGAGAATAAGGCTGAAGGAGAAGAAGAAGATAATATATCCATATGTAACATTATCTCATTCATAATACATGTGAGTTTTATAATATGCATATTAACTTTATTTAATTTAGATTTCCATATAACACCAATAGAGAGGTCTAAATATTTTTCTAAATAAACCTTTGTAAATTTAATAAATATTAAAATCGAATTATGATAATTAACTTTATCGCTGTACCCTTACAAATATTTTAAATAATGGATGGGCTTTCCTAATATACCCACAATGTACATAATAAAATAAACTCAGTAAACCCTAATTGATTTTTAATTACTTTACTTTTTTTGGTCTATGTAAAAATCTTTAATACTTTTTAAACACTCGTACCCCCATAAACTATTAGCACTATTATACACCTATGCATATCATTAAACAGCAATTATTGTTAGTGTATAAGGATACTTTGTTAATATTTAAGTCAATTAGATAATGTCCTAACAAGACGAAATGCGTCATTTAAAAGAAAGGAAAGTTGAATTAAATCTAATAAAAGTGTTTTATTTTGGATTCCTTACTATTTGTAAATATTGAAGTCAATTAGATAATGTCCTAACAAGACGAAATGCGTCATTTAAAAGAAATGAAAGTTGAATTAAATCCAATAAAAGTGTTTTATTTTGGATTCCTTACTAATTTTTTTTTCCAAAGTTTCGTATGTATGACATTGTTGGCTATTAAAAAAAATGATTAAACGCCTGAATTATTTTATAATTTAAAATTGCTCCATTATATATTATTTTCTGTGTTATATATGTCTTTTGCATTATTTTTTAAAAACGACAAAAATAATAAAGCAATTATTATTTTAACAAAAAAAACACAAGGCGGAATTTTTTATCATTAATAACTTCATACAACGGCCATTAACAACATCCAGGAATATGTTTTTTAAATATCCTTATGCTCTATTATTTATGTTTAAGGCATTGATTGAGGTCAAACATTTTAACTAATGGAAGTAAATATTAGTATGTAACCTCTTACCGACTTTTTAAGTATACCGGTTTCGAGACGTATCCATCTCTTCATCAGGACACTCACTACACCAACATGCAAATACTAAATTACCGTAGTATATATATATGGTATTTCCAAAAATACATAAATCACATGCAGATTTATAGAGATGCGAACACCGCCATGTCTAAGCATGCAGTAAGTTTAATTAAAAAAATGTTTTGATATTTTATTGAATTGTCCTGACGAAGATACGGGTACGTTTCGAAACCTGTAGACTTTAATAGTCAGTAAGTGGTTATTTACTAATATTAACTAAAATTAGTTAACCTTACATTGACTTAACAATCACGTTTACATGGACCGTAAATAAAATACAACGGCATTCGAAAGAAACTCAGGTAGGTGAAACTTAACATTTATTTGGTCTCTTATTGATTTGACCGTAGTCCATACCCTTGACAAAGAAAGACTTAATTGCTGGACCCAAAATATTTAAGTTTTATCTAATGAACACGTAAACTCGGATATTTGAGATAATCAGCATTCCGCCTTTGAGACGACGCAACGCGGTCCATGTTAAAAGTCAACCCGCAACAAAGGGTAAGGTTAGGAGCCGTCTCCTATCAATACCGTAAATATTCAATTACCCAAAACTCCAGACCCGTTAATTGGATTCGATATTTTATTGCCTGACATTTGTAATAAATAAGCGGGAGTGGGACAAAGCGCGGGAAGGAATGCGATACAGGGCCCATTTGAATAAAAGAACTACGATACGTCATAGGCAAATCGGAAGTTCTAAAGTTGAAGAAATTTACGATTTTTTTTAAGTCTTGTAGAAAGCTTTTCATTCATAGTGTGCACCATCAAAATAAATAAAAATATTACTCGTTCACTATTTTTTTTTAAGTTTTAGGCATTTTTTTAAACATTAATATTGCGTATGATTTATACCAATAAAATACGTCTATTATATTCTAACTTCGCCCTAAAGTTTAAGTGTTTTTTTTTTACATTTAAAATATAGCTCAATGTAAAATAACAAGAAATACATCATTACAATGTCTCTAGCCGCACCCTGCGATGCAAAGGACACTGAGTTGATATACTAAATCCAGCGTAAATTGATAATCTGTTACGTAGGGGTAAGGTGATCAGTCTTACGCTTCAGGTGATAGTCGAGAAACAGTGAAATATTGCAGTGTAAAATCACATTTTAAATCAATATTTCATGTCCAACTTTCAGCTTCCCGGTAATACCGGGGCCTCAAATATTGCGGATATTATAAATACAAAAAGTATTGAAACTGAGTATTACAATTGTAATTTTTCATAATTTCTTCCGTAAGTTTTTACTATGCCGTACCAAAAAATTCAGTTTGTCATTATTTTTTACGGTGCAAATGAAATGCTTCGGTTAGAACAATTTAATACGTGCCGCCAAGTAATAGCTCGGCTACAAAGTTGAATTACACTAATAATAAAAAATAAAAGAACAGCGTAGGTGTTATAACCGTATTTAAATAGATGCCATAAACCTGGTGGCAGTTTCCTAAACAAATAAAGTCCCATAGTAAATTAAATTTGATATGGCGTCCACAGTTCACATTTCGAGAGAGAAATGGTGGAATTTTGTAACTGAAACAATTAACCAGCAGGATCGGAGACGTAAAGAGGTATTTACTTTTTATTACGTTCAAACATAAAAAAAACAAAATATTGTAATAAAATTTTACACAGGTGGTATTACGTGTCATTGTGTATGCGTATGGGTAGTCACAACTGTAAGGAAAGGATACTAGACCACGTAGGAACCTGGGCTTCAATTACAGTGGGAATAAAAACAGTTATCTTCGATTGTCTATAAAGTAAAATTGAATTTTATGAACAAAAATGTGTACATTTGCATGAAGATTTTAAATACATTTGTCGGTAACTTATAATTAAACGCGTTTCAGAAAAAAACGTAAACTTAACATTTCGTAAACATGGAATTAAGAATAGTAATTTTCATAGAATTAAGAATAGTCCAGAAGGAGCGTAGAATCATATTTGAATACATCGAACTGTGTCCAATAATTCCCCCACTTAGACACATCGCCACTCGCATACGTCAAGTCGCCGGGTAAATGTTGCGTGATGGGGAAAAATTAATCATAACACAAATGTAATGTAAAAAATAAAGCAATCTGTTGATTTCTCTAAAATTTTATTGTGCACGCGGAAACATTGATTGACACAACAGATCAGATAAATAATGGGTCATTTAATAATAGCAATTGAATTTATGAACTTTGAACTTAAAATATAAAACAAATTTTATTTGACACAAAACGGATATTTTTATATCATGCTAAATCATATTTGATGTTTTAAAAATAATGTCGTTCAAATGTCCCCCACGGCGTTGTTTAATCCGAGGTCTTATTTTTATTAGTTATTTTATTAAATGAGCAAAATAGGGTAAAAAAAATCTACCCTGGCAACACTAACGAAATTTCTATTTTGTTTCTTCGACAATCTGACAGATGGAAAAATAATTCAATTTTTAAGTAATTTATTTGCTACTTAAACATTCGTTTGTTAATTACACATGAAATGTGATGCCATCATGTTTCTTTAAGATCCTAGCAGTATTTCTACACTTTAAAAGGACACAACACGGCATAATTGAATTCAAATCGCGCGACGTCTACAAAGAAACGAATGGGGCAAAACGTAAACCTACTCATTTATGAGTAGTTGAGTTGCCTTCTGTGTGATGCGCGTAAGCGGTTTCTGGACTATTATGAATTCTATGGTATTTTCATATTATTAACCAGCACTAGAAAAGAGAGAGAATTTGAGTTTACTTTACAGATAGTTAAACTCTGTTACTTTTTTCATAGTAATACGTGCTTTGGTGTTGCAGAGACAATAAAAGTATCAAGTTGAAGCGTTTAATAGCGAGAGTTATTTTGTAATTTATCAAATTAACTCGAATTCACGCGTAATAAGGCAACGCCGTTTGATAAATTGCGTCAATCTAACATGAAATTTGTAAATATTCTTATTCGTCATACAATGTAACGTGAAACAAATGGAGATCACGCATATTAGCATTTGTACTTAGTATGCATTAGACAACGGTAACATAATAAAGCTGTCTCTCCGCTCTACCAGAAATAATCAAATGATTTGTTAGTCCCGACTGGTGAATGATTTTCTCGAAGTCACGACTATTCTCATATCATGTTCTAGAAAAATCGATTCAGCCGCGAAGTGTTAGAGAGATTAATTACACTCAAGTAGTATGGCCTCAGTGCTAACGTATCGAATGACGTAAAATAAATAGAATGTCGAAGGCAAGCAAACATGAACGGTAAACGCTTACGGAATAGAGGATTGATTACCCTGGCAGCATTCTACGAATATCTCGCGAGCTTTCATGTTTAATCCGATAGGAACCAACTAAAGTGAAAGCAAACGAAAGATTGGGTGCTTTGTAATTTAAACGTTAAAAATCGCCCCTCAAAATGACCCGGGGGAGTTCTGAGTTCTGAGAAACCGTTCAAAGTTTACTTACATATTTGCCTAGAGTTCTTAAATGAGATAAACAAAAATACGCGAGTGTATTAAATCATTCCCGGAAATGTAAACCGTGGAAAACGTTAATTAACAAAGTGATCTTTGGAATTTTAAAGAACTGGGCTATTTACAGGACGGGTTGGGAGTTGGAACGGGGCATTCTTGTTGTCAATGAAAATTTACCAAACCGCAAAGATGTAAAGTGAACTGTCTAAGTATGTCGCATCAAACGAGCAGTAGTAGTTCTGAATCCGACAGATAAAAAACATCAAAGCTCTATGGCGATGGGCGTTCGGAATTCCCGTGACATACTTCAAACAAAGAGGGCTTTAAATATTTAATTAATGGAACAGCCACCACATACTGGAAAGGCTTAAGTTACTCAAAAAGTTTGACGTCGGACACGGGGAGGACAAACAAGGGTAGAGACCAAACTGTGGGGTGGACCAACATTAACAAAGCAGGATGATGTGTCCCGAATCGGGGACCTTTCCCCAGGCTGGACACTCGACTGACATAAATAGGACAAAGAGTACAGTGGAATGGGACGATTCAATTGATGTATGCAAAAGTAACTCTTTTTGTCAGATTCAATTACGACACTTCCCTTGTATTTAACAGAAAATTGGGGTAGTAAACTGCCATAGAATACTAAAGATGGACGAGTTTTAGAAAATCGTTTTTTTTCACTAAAATTTATGTCAAAATAGATGAAAAGAGATTTTTTATATATATCTTTATCTGATCGCTTTACAACCCATGTTTAAGCAATCATAATGTTTACTGTAATAAATTGTTACATCTAGATTTACATTTTTTTACAAATCCTTTCGACTATTTGTTGATATTTTGTTAAATATCAAAATATTATCGTTTTTTATCACCATTCTCTTAAATACTTCTAGCGGTGCATAAGCCACTGCATTGGTACAACAATGTTACGTATCATGATAGTTTGTTACATGGATTCAAGATGTTCAGTCTTTTGCTACATGTGCTAGTTAAGAAACTATAAAATACTCCGCTGTAAAAAAAGATATTGGAATAAATGTTTCATGTCATCCATGTCGTAAATCGAGCTCAACACCTTTTGCACGGTAGGAAGCAAACGCGTTAACCACTAGAATTATATTATGTTATCTATTATGAATATTATTTTGTACTATGTTTTACTGAAAACGGTTATTCATATTTTAAGCATTAACTTTGTGTTTATTTATTTTATAATTACAATTTGAACTAAACAGTTTGTTTTAACCAATTGATTCAATTAATGAATGATTTTTGAGCTACTATGTGATTCTTTATTAATTTTCATAACACAACATTTTGAAAATTATACTTTGATAAACAAACATATGGTAGTTCGGAAACCGGTCGGTTATTTATTGGTCTGTCCATGTTTCAACTTTACACAGGACAAATGTTCCATGAAGTTGGAAAGTAATTAATTTTGAAATGCTTACAGTATTGTGATTTTATAAATAAATACCCGAATAATTTGTTCTCAAATGTCCTTAGATCATAATCGTTTACAAAAAAACAATTATTTTCAATTATGTTGTAAATGAACGTAGTTATGCCGAAAGCAGCCAGCCATAGAATAATGAAACTGAGATAATAGCAATTTAGTGAAGAAAGTGAATAATCAAATCTTCAGAACAGTTGGAATGTTTTTTTTACTTTGGCATATGATAAATAATGCGTACATTGTTTTTATAATGCGAAAATGAATTTAATTATTACTTTGACCAGTAAAAATATTTTTTAAGTCTGGCTGACCACACAACCCATGATGGGCATTTTGCAGAAAACACCCAGCCCAAGTAAAACTCTGATGTATGTTGTTTCTTTGCGTATTTAGGTGATTCTAAACGAAAATATGAAACTAATTATTCATAGATGGCGCTTTTATATTTTTTTATTGAAAAATGCAATTTTCATTTTCATTTCCAATGGAAATTTTAAAAGACTTGGTTACAACAAATACCACAACAATATAGTTTGGGTCCTTTTCACAAAAAGGTGTACAAAAAAAAACAAGCTAAGCTATTTTTTGTTGATTGAAGTTTTTTTGTTTGCAGAAAAAAGCCAGATTAATTATTTAATGACACTTTATTCAAACTTTGAATGTATGAGGTGACATTCTGTATTCAAACGTGTTTTTTATTACAGATAATTTTAAATTTATTCATTCATAAAATTTAAATACTTATACATTTATCCACTTTAATTTATTTAAGAGAAAAACATTTCTTAAGGCATTAATCATCCCATCGGCATCTTTACCGTAAGATTTTTCTATTGCTGTGGACTGTGGGTGTTTTCTGCAAATTGAACATTTTGTTTTTGTGATAGAAATCTATTTTTAGGTGATGATTATTACATTTTTTTGTATGAAAGCGGCCTGTCTGTTTTTAACAGAACATAGAATTGAACTAACTGCATCAAATACAATGAATTTCGTCCATAATTAAAGTATAAATAATAACTTTACTACCCTTTAAGCTAAAAATTAATAAACTTCGGGTAATAATTTCAATAGGTCAAATATTTACAAATTAATGGGGTAAAATAAATTTTACACCGCTTCGAGCGAGGTTAATCTGGAAACTAGCTAAATAGCGTGAATACAAAATAATATTAAATGTTCTGAGTACTTTCAAAATAAAACTAGATCCATAAATTTAGTTCGTAATAAGTTCAAACGTTCCTTTTACGATAAGTTAAAAACAACTCATAAATTTAATTTGCCACTTTAAATCGCGAACTTTATATTTCTCCTGGTGTTTTATAGTTTAAAAAAAAACATTAATTTTGCATATGATAAAATTCAAGCGATTTTGTAGAAATGTAAAAGTTGGCAATATTGCTTGATATATTTATTTCACAAAATACACTTTGCCGAAAAATATCAACATAACTTTCTTTAAGAAATAAAATATCATACCATTAAGTTGATAACAGTGCTTAATTTTTTTTCTAGAAGATTCTTAAACAGGCAATATTTTGAGCTTTTATGTCCAAGTTTTTGTAGACACATTTCTAGTGTGAAAATGGACGCCCCCTAGTAAGTTTATCAAGATTAAGGCACAAACACATTTTTTTCTTTCAATTAAGTGATACATGCTTAATAAGTTTTTTAAACTGCAATATTTCTGACGGACATCTGAAGCTAAACTTCTGTATTTATGTATGAAAAAAAATAAAATAATGAACACATGGTGTCCGCAAATGGCCTGCAGGCCTCTCTGTCAATTCATACTTCGAAGTTAGAACTCTCGACATGCAGTCATCAATCAATGCAGTGGCTCATGCATCGTTGATTCCGTAAAAAATGATTAATTTACAAATAAAAGGGTTATTTCTAGATAATCTCAATTAAATCTGGGTTAAAACTTTTTACCGCAAATCTCTGATTCGCGACACTAGCGCGGGACCTTAACCCAATTCGAAAGGGAATTGGATCATATTTTTTGTCGATAAATCTGTTACCGTCTCTTTATAATCGAGCTTCAGTATGATTCATGAGTTGAGTCTACGGCACAAGTTTTCATTAATTCTAAACTTTTACAACAAATGCATCAATACCTCCAGTTTCAATACGATCTGAAAGGTCACAATACATTATTATTTTATTCATTCTTACGGATCAGAACTCATTGCAAAGCTATGAAATGAAACGTATAAAAATAATATCCAGAAAAAAACATTGAAGATCAAGTGGATAGGGATTTATTATCGCTCTTAACCCCTTTTGAAGGGCACTTGGGTGGTTTTGAAAACAAAAATGAATAAAGCGATAAATTTTCTTTATGCCGACTCTTGGGTGGCAGATAATATTAAGCATTTAGAAGATCTTGGATCTTAAATTTGAGTTAGGATATTTTGTAATGGCATATGTGAAGAAAATAAATAAACACATACACTTAAGGGTGAGATAAGAGATCAAGTGTAAGAAATTTGTTTGGCTTAGTAATATTTAAATTTAAAAACGTCAAGAAAAGGTTCAACAAAAAAAATCCTGATTTTCTCCAGAGTATGAATCCATTGAATTTGCGCAAACCATTTGTGTTCTGCGCTTTCCGAATCAATTTATTTTTCGTTACTTTCGTCAAACGTGACCGGCTTTGTAAAACGTAAAGTCGTTGCTTAAAAAAGATGGTCTCATAATATGTAAAACATGTCTAACTCTCGCTGTATCTTGCCAAACTCCACCTGATCCCACATCCTATGCTTTCCTCACCCCATCATGTATAACGTTTGAGAAGTATTTCTAATGCTTACAAGAACTATCTGCCCACTAACAGCTTTAAATACAAACCTTGACCGAATTCCCGTTATATTATTTGTTTTTGACAGTTTTTTTGTTGTTGTTATTTTCTTATAATATTATAAACACTGGCAACACCTTATGCCAGGCAGTCCATTACACCAATTAACACCCCGCCAGCCGCTAGAAAACGGAAACCGGCGAAGCCAGAGTTTCTCCGTTCAGGGCTGGTACTAGACCATATTTTTAATTCGTTAAACACAATCGATAGTTCTTATTGTGGTATTTAAACACTGTTATAATTAAGTAAGCTCCAAAATAAGATTAAGAAAAAACTCAATGTAACATGGAAGAAAATCTTTCATTTTAAAACACGCAACCAATACAACAAAACTCTTGGTATGTTGATTTACATGACAAATATTTACAACAATATAAATTGTAACGCGAGTGATTCTAAGCAAGAATAATTTCTGAAGATGTAGTAACCTCGAAATTGGTAGACGAATAATTAAATATTAAATTTGTTTATACAAATTTATAAACAAATTAGTGTAAAATGTCACACCATAAAGCGGAAAATGATATTTTATAATAAAAATAATAAAATGATTCATTAATTCTCAATAATCCTTTTTTTTCATTACCAACCTAATCGATTGTTTAATGACTTTTTGGGTGAATGAACGAATACGCTCACGGTTAAACCGATCGAAACATTTTATAGCCGCTGGGTTCAAACCCTCACGTGAAACAAAATCATTGGACGTGTGACAGATTTATTATTATTATTGTAAACAAACGCAAAAATCAAATAGCTTTGTGGCCCGTTAAATAAACAAATATGATCAGAGGGCATAAATAACGCACCGGTGACAAGGGTTTGGTACCTGCGTATGATTTAGGGCCGTAAGATCGAAATAAATAAAACAATTCGTTTTTGGGATATACACACGGCGCAAGATACAAACATATAATATGTTATCTCTTAAAAAGCTTAGAATACTCTCAGGCTATTAAAAAGTATTATTATAGACAGCTGCAACAATATATTTTTTTAAATTAACCTTCAAAAAGTATAATCTTAACGTAGATTATTAACTATAATAATATATTTTATGCGAAGTAAGTAAAAAGGTGACGTGGGGTATTCCAATAATTACCACTAAGACGCATTTTAAAATGGCGATTAAAAAAAATAGTTAGACCGAGTAATTTCAAAACCACGTAGAAGACATTCCAGTGTAGTGTAGTTTTTTTTATTTGTGGCTACAGTGTAAAATCTTCAATCAATTAGATTATTCTTCTAAAAGAGAATCGTAACTTAAATGGTTTAAATTCAGTTTACTCTCTTGAATTGTATAGTTAAAAATAACTGAAGGCAGACAGAAAATAAAGAAATTTCTTTCAACTGACTTAGACAGGTCAATCCTTCTGTAAACAAAAGCATTCCAAGTCTAACTTTGATGTTAGTTGACGTAATGAGTTGGAAAGAAATGTAACTTGTCTAAATTTATATAAATAAAACATTTTATGGTCAAAAAACATTTTAAAATAATATAATACAATTAATAATATTGGGAGTATGTCCGAATGGCTTTTAAAAATATATTTAATTTCACTCTCAAGAGAATTTATAAGGATTGATTGATTATTATTAATTAATACTATTATTTAAGATTGTTTTTAGAACACCATTTAAGTGAAAATCACCTCAAAAGCAGTGTACAATAAATATTCCGGTCTAGGCATTACATTGGCTGGTTTGAGTGATTGATTTGCATACTGTGAACATTCACCATTTTTCTTATTTTTTCGATTGATTTTTAGGTATCTGTTATTTTTTGTAAACTAAAAAAGATTGAACCTTTATAAATATGAGTAAGATTCAACCGAATTATTCCAATAATTAATTATAAAAGTAATACTGATAAAGAAATAGCTGATTTTTTACCGTTTATGTGTGCCACCGAAAATTTACCTTTCTGAAATGTTTTAAATCGTTGTTTTTTATATCTCGATTACCATATTGACTGTAGGTAAAAAAATGGTGTAACAAATATTAAATATGATGAGAATAGATAGTAATGTAGAATGAAGACGGTCTAGAAAACTTAGACATCATCAAAATACCCAAAATTATTTAAAATCTAGTCACATCAATGGTAGATATAATCATAGACAAAGTAGCATACATATATTAGAAGTGGAAGATGCTAGGGTGAGATAAACGCATATTATGGCGTTCAACCTGCCTATTCCTACGGTAAAATAGCATGATGTAAGCAGTGTATTCTTTGTCATAGTTCTAGATTAATTATTTTTAAATTAAAGGTATATACGCAAATATTTACGGTAATAATTATCACCGACCGAATAGCCACAAAACTGTAAAACACTCTTGAACGCGGCAATTTGTCAGGTAATGTTGTTTTATCAAAGCATTCTGAAAACGTATACTGACATGCGATGTAGAATATACCGGAATACCGGAAGTAGAACTAAAAAATAAGAATGGAAAAATACAATAATTAACGGTTATTGTTCTGTAAAAATTCCACTAACAATTTAAAAGGAATATTTTCTGCCGTACACTATTTTTCTTTGATAAGTAATAAACAGCATTTAAATATAAATCAAAACAAAAACAAAAAATCCATCACGCTGTTTTCCGTGGGGGTAGGTAGAGTGGATATACGGCCACCTCATTCAGTTTTATATTATCTTGTCAAACAAAAACCAAGTTAAGTGGATACTTATTACTTGTACTTCAACAATTATTATTTATTTATTCAGAACAGGAATAAGCGCATTATAAAATATATCTTTATGAGCGCTCGTAATTTTTATAAATAAAAAAAAATATTTAAAAAAATCTATCTCTGACGCAGTCAAAGTCGATCATTTGTTAAAATATAATGTCAGAAAGTAGAAAAAGATGATGAAAGGAGAGTGAAATCTGGCAAGTAAATGAACGGCGCACAAAGCACAGTAATTAATATAATAGTACATTTGTTTGGCATTTAAAAAAAAACAATATTACATAGCACAAAATAATAAAATAAATAAAAGTACATTAGAAGTATATGTATTTGTATATTATGTATATGATTGCTAATAAAAATATATCGATCGAAGCTTAACTGGCAGTGCAGAGGAGTTTTAGTCCCAACACTTTTATATGGAAGTGAACCGTGGAACTGATTGAAGAAGATGAAATAATAAAAACAGAGTGAATGCGGTCGAAATGTGATCTCTTCGACAAATGTGTGAGAGATAAATCTATGTCAGGGTTGCTAATTATGAAATCAGACGAGAGTGCAAATCTGAGACCGGCATAATTGATAAGATTAAGAAAGGGTCTCAAAGATGGTTTGATCGCGTAGAACGAATAGATGGTAAAAACCTGCCAAAACAAATATAAATGGCGAAAATGAACGGTAACGTTTGGCAAAGATGACCGAAAAAAACGCGGCATGATCAGATAAACTACAACCTTAAGTCTGGTCATGTCAAAAGCAGACAGAACTGAAGGGAATGTATGAAAAAATGCATGAATGTGCAAGAAGCCCATTCATTATCTCTGCCTACCCCTACGGGGAAATGGCGTGATGATAGTAGTAGTCATCATTATAAAATATACGGCCATATTCATAATATAAATTAGGTACCTACCTCAAGTATCTATAATACAGTATTGAACATGAGTTGACTTATATTTCAGTAGATTATTTATTATGTTAGTGCGTGTTAAGAATAAAAATTAATAATTAAACAAATTAGGTATTTTTACTTTTTTTTACTTTAAAAGTTTTGCTCTTTTAATGGGAGAGAATGAACAAAAACACACCAGTCTGAAGATTTCAAAATTAAGGAACGTTTAGAAAAACTAGTTTTATATCTTAAAGTACGGCGCAATTTGATCGAAAAATAAACTAAAGGGATCAAGTATGGACGTAGGAGTCGGTTGACCAATAAGTATAGGGTTTCCAAGTCATAATGTGAGAACAGTATTTGTATGCAGCACGAGACGGACGGGACCACCTATAGTTTTATATTATTTACACTGGCCGTTCGATATTAAATTATACCTCCAGTTCGGACCACGGATAAATAACTACTTTGTATAAGAGAATACCGTATTTTGCAGACGATAAGACGCATCGGACCACAAGACGCACACCATTTTTTTGTTAAATTTTCTAAGCAAAAAAGTGCGTCTGATGGTCCGAAAAATACGGTACTCGATTTTAGTCTCCCGGAATCAATAACGAACACTATCAGTAAAATGAATTAATCGGTATTTTGACGTGTTCATCAAAAACAACATAATAGTAAGAATTCTTAACAGAAGATAAAAATACCAGTTGCATCGAAAAATGTCTAACAATAGTTAGATACGTTTTCTTTCAAAGTAGTCTTTATCCATGCAATCTATTTTTGCCTGAAATTGAAAACTAACAAATGAATTATTCAACTTTAATTTCTTTTATCGGTGCAACTGACAACCCTTAAACTGCTATCTAGTGACCGCGTGAAAAAATAGTTGTTTCATTTTTGTTCACTCAAGTAAGCTGAAAAAAATGAACTCACAGCTGGTATGCATTTTATCCTATTAGGTAATTGCAATACATACAATGTACAAATCAAGTTTTTATTTAAATATTGATTTAACTGTTATTTTTTACAACTTTATTAGTACATTGGTGGGTTTATTGCCAAACTGCAAATCCTTCCAACTAACCAATAAAAAAGTATATTTTTCTCGTTTCAATACGTATTTGAAAAAAACAGACATCTACTAAGAAGTGGACTCCATAATGTAAAAACGAATATTATTTAATTTTGTACAAAGTTGGAGTATTTGAATAAAGGAAAAGAACACGGGTATGGACCTACCTTTGATGCGATGAGGATGTTCTTCAATATTGGTGCACTGGATGATAAAATTCACTAAGAATTATTTAACGATTTATGATAACAACTTTTACAACAACGCGCGACGATTCCGAGAATTCTTATACAATGAAATGTTATATCAAAACTTTGTTTATTTTGTTCCAAATCCGAATTCTAATGTACGAAGCCTATGTAAAAACTAAAAAAATGTTGTTTGCAACTACTACGGGGAATAGAAACAATCAAAATGACATAAACTGACTACAAAGACAGCAAAATAAAATATTAAAGTTAGTATATGACCTACCCTAACTAACAGCAACTGAAGAACTTTTTATACAAACTAAGCAATTAAATGTAACTGAACTCTTTAAACTAGAATCTTTAAAATTTATTCTTAAATTAGCCACTGATGTTGTTGTAGACAAACAACTAAAACATGAAAAAAAAATGTTCTTAACATGGATACAATACGAGAATATGAGAAATTTATCATAAACAACCTTCTAAAGCGAGACAAGGACAGTCGAGACTAATAAACCATGGACTGAAATTATACAATAAACTACCAGACAGAACTAAGCAAAAGACTCAGACAACCTTTTTCAAAAGACGTTAAAAATATTATCATTAACAGTAGAATGTGAATTTCAAAAGTAAAAATATTTTGTTAAATGTATGTAACCCGTAAGGGTTTATCAATGTTTTTTTTAATATTTTTAATAAAAAAATTGTATATTCTATCTTCTGACGGTAGGTACCATAAGGATAAGTCAGGGAAATAATGCAAAAGAAAGTTAAGTCGTCCAGGAATAATGTCGATAAATGCCGTTTTATACTAAACAATATAAATAAATGAAGTCGAAACTAGTCTAAAAAATAAAATAGGAAATAAATGGAGACGATGAGAGGAGTATTTACGTAAGAGAAAAAATATGTTTATTCAGATTTAAAAATGTTGTCGTGGAAGCATATTTGTCCGAATAAAAATAATATGTTACTAACTAAAAAGTTTCAAAGTATTTATTTAAGCTGACAATGAAATATTTTACGTAAATTTAACGAGCATTACGGCAAAGAAGCAATTGCGGCGAAACCAATATGGGCGCACGCGCATGTTCGTATACAAAACTTAAAGAAATTCCCGCCCACCAGATTAAACAATGGGGTAATCAAACAATTTATTGCCTGAGCCTAAGAACCCCCTCTAAGCTTTAGTATTGATAGAAAAGTAAATGTTACTAAATGTCTTAAACGGTTTCTAGTTTTATGTGACGCTTTTACTGGGCGGCCGTTAAAGCCATTACCGATCAAGTTAAAAAACTTTCCTTCAATTTTTAGCTTACTACCTACACAGTACATTTTTTTTTCTCTAATTAAAGAATACAAAATAAATATTAATTAAATTGGCGGTCTCTCTGGTTTACTGGGTAAGAAACATGACGGAATGCCGAAGCAGTGCCCTATACATCAGAAGATATGGACAGGGCAGTGTTGATGACTCTAAGTGAAAATTTGCTACATAATATTTAAAAACCTTTCTGGAATAAATTATTTTAAATCACTACAAGACTTATTTTTTGCAATCAGAAATCAGCCTTATAACAAAATGACGCGTAAGACGATTATGGTAATGTTAATTATTGTTGTTGCATTACATATCTGGTAATTAATTATTACTCAATATCGCATTTTAATTTTCATGTTAAATATTAGCGACGCGGTTATTATATCCGTCATTAATTTTACAACCCTTCCTACGTATAAAACGCATAGTCACATATCAAGCCTCAATTTTTCTGAATAAATATATCATGTATTGT
The DNA here is from genome assembly GCF_059751315.1 of Micrasema longulum. Classification (NCBI taxonomy): domain Eukaryota; kingdom Metazoa; phylum Arthropoda; class Insecta; order Trichoptera; family Brachycentridae; genus Micrasema; species Micrasema longulum. Next base: position 126,996 of record NW_028277358.1, read on the forward strand.
AATAAAATACTTAACACAAATAAAATTGTTAGCCGTTAGTAAATACTTTACACGTTTGGACAAGATATAATGCCGGACTGCATTTTCCATTGAATTTTTCATTCTTCGTGATATAAATGCACGATAACCGCCCAAAGGAACCGTATATTTCTCTGTAAAGGGACTTTCATATCACGCAAGCCTTACAAAGCCTTTGCTACCCTCTTTCGACTTTACTCGATAATAATAGTAGATATTTATTTACATATATGAAGATGATTTTTGCGTGTAGTTTCATCTTTGTACTATTAGATTGTGTTGTATTGGCGGATTTAATTCGACTAATAAACAGTGCTAAATGTTAAACAATTTGAAAATATTATTAAAATAATTTAAATGTTGGTTCTTCCTCTATTGAGGCCATTTCCTAAAACATGATAATATCGGCCGGAAACGAGTTATAATGAGAGAAACTAATTACAATGAAATAACATAAAAACAACAAATAAAAAAATACAATATCAAGAATGAAATAAAAGAGTTGGTTATATCAATATAAATTGTATGAAATATAAGATGTATGAAATATTTTTAAGTATTTGAAAAAAAATCAAGAAACGCAAAACATCATTATATTTCAAAGGGTAAGTAGCTATTTGCTTTGTTAAACTGTTTATGTTTGTTTAGAGATAATGCCACAACTCACGTCCCCATTGAATTAGGCATTTTGCGTGCCCATCTTAGAATCATCCATGCAAATTTTAAGATTATTTATATCAGAGTTATAGTATTTATTACCTTGCTTTTAATGCACGGGGTTTAGATTTCGCAATTGAATTTCTATCATTTAACCCGATAGAAGATTATGTAACAGTGTATTCCCACAATGTTTAAATTTAAAGTCATAATAGGTAACCATGCAGAATTTTAAGAAAAGAAAGTGTAAAAAATAAGTCTGTGTCCCGGGAGGATTAAGAATACCTTCAGTTCTGTGTAAAATAAAACCAGAATCATGGACAAATGATTTTGATTAGTTGACTCCTCTCAGGAATAAATCATAAAAAAGTGAAATGAATGTGCATAAGAACGCCTTGTAGAATAGTGGCTTGAGGTTTGGAATTGGATTTCCGGTAAGGTCGAGGTGAAATATTTGTTTTGAAGGAGGTTTTACACTCCAATATTTTACTGTCCCTGGACTGGGACCTGTAGGGTAGGTCCAATTACCTTACCTTTGAAATACTGCACGTGCGCGGGGTTTCTTTAGGTGCCAATGCGGCGCCCTAAGCACCATCGCGTTGCGGATAGTATGATGATGATAAATGTTTATAAACATATTCTAGCATGAAAACCACAGAGTACTACTACTACTACTGCTACTACCGTCACGTCATTTCCCCGTAAGGGCATACATTCCTAGCTTCTTCCACATTCATACATCTTGTCATACATGCCCTTCGGTTTTGCCTTCTTTTGACAAGACCAGACTTATGATTTTGGTTTATCTGATCATGCCACGTCTTCCTTGGTCGTCCTCATCGCACGTTGTCGTTTATTTTCGCCATATATACTTGTTTTGTCATTCTTTTACCATCCATTTGTTCTACATGACTATACTATCTCAGAGACCCTTTCTTAATCTTATCAATCATACCTGACTCAGATTGACACTCTCGTCTGATTACATCATTCGTCACCCTATCATACTCGTAGATACATTGATTTCCTACACATTTGTCTAAGAGATCGCATTTCAACCGCGTACACTCGGGTTGCACTGCCAGTTAAGCTTCGATTGATATATTTTCTACAATTAGCCCTTATTCACTCTCCTTTCAACACATTTTTCTACTCTTCCATCTCTTGGAAACATGCTTCCAAGATACACGAATTCTTCTACTTGTTTAAGACATTCGTTGTTTACATTTATTATGCAGTCAGTAACCTTACTTTCTCTTTCCAATACCATCACTTTTGACTTACTTTCGTTCATGTATATTATTTAACTATGAATTCATTTTGTGAAAAATCACTGTATTCACATTAATAAACTTTTTTTTTTTGCTTCTAACATAAGTAGCATTTTCTCTTTACTTTGAATAATTATTCTAAAAAAAAGTTGTAATAAAACTATGTTTTATCGGTAAGAAATTTACTGACCACATTGCCACATATCCATACTTGTTTATTTTCTTAACCCACACGAATACAGCGTTACAAGTATTACAATAACCATTGTTACAGCACATTGGACCACGCACTTATTTGCAAATCTCTAAAAGGCCAAGCATTCATAAAGGCCTATCTATAGTCCCTTATCTAATGAAGACCACGATCCTCGTTCTTCGGAGACAAAAAAGTACGTGCTCGAGAAAGATCTCGCCTTTAATGCATATGGAAAATTCTCAGTAATACAGAAACTTCTAGATCAGATAGGTATAAAGAAACGGGCGTTTCGAAAGGGAGAGGAGATAGTCTCGTTTAGACTGGCTTCCCGCCACAAAACACGAGTGTAGAAACTCAGCAAGAACTGAATAACGTATTTGTTGATATTTCGAGAAAGATTGTACACGGATAATGCGGCTTTGAAAACAAAAAAAAACACGTGCACTCGGACAGAAAACAGCAACATTTTACTCTTACATCTGAGAACAAATCAACGCATTACTAGATTATCGTACGATAGATCATTATTTCCAGAATTTTCTACGACTGGTGACAGATGACAGAGCACCTCTTGGACGAGTAATTTTAATTGATGAAAGTTGAATTTATAAAAACGATTCAAAACAAATAGTAGGATTTTTTTTTCTTTATTGTTTTATTTGGTCGGAAATATTAACGTTCTTATAATTTACCCAAATATTTTGATTTTGGTGACCATTTTCAACGAGTTGTTAATAACTCACTTTTAGAAAATGGAAATCAAATCAAGGTGGAGTGAGGTTTGAGCCTTGGACCTCTGATCTGACACTCCGTAAAACTGGCCACTGAACCACAAACCGTTTATAATTAATATAATTAAAAACCTTCTCTACAAAATTACGTGTTTTTTATTGTTTATTTAATAAAAAAACAATAATTTCGACAATTGACCCTTTCTCCAATCAAAAATGACGTTTTGAAATTTTACAGTTTGGATATTTTTTTCCGACAACAAGCGATGTTGTGTTTATATTTACCTCATCACACTATGACACTATCTATCAGCTGGCATTACTTATTAACCCAATATATTTTACCTAATAATTCGTCGAACTCAGTTGATTACATATTACTCACTGTATTTTTAGAAAATAGAGATAAGATAGCATTTAATTGCATTGAGGTCATGTTGACCACCCTGTGACCGGTAATTACAACTCAACAAGACAGTAAACAAAAACAGTGTCCAGGTATTTGTGGTCTGCAGGTGCTACAATGCATTTAATTCTCACGCTCTTGCACTCAGTCGTTGGACACAAAACACTTGCCTTCATTTACCACCGCTAATGCAGGTAACTTTAGATGTATTCTGAACTCAGGAAATATATGTCCGCCACCTTTGTCGGCTCCAGTTACGAACGAAAGATGATAACGTGGTGTTAATTGTCGAACTTTGCCTTATGAATAACAATACAACTGCTCAAATGGAAACAGGAACCTAAATCTAAAGAACAAAGGGAGCAGAAAACATCAGTTTGAAACATTCAACGTTTATTTATACACACACTTCTTCTACCGCATTTTGTAATCGGTTTAATTTATGAGTCTCAAATTAAGAAGAAGAATTCGTTAATGGTGATTAATTTAATATATTCACATAAAATTTCCGATACGAAAACATCAATAAAACCTAGGTTTACCAATTTTTTCTTGATCTCTTCACAAACATATTAATATATAATTCATTGTCGTGCTGATATGTTAATTTAAATGCTAATTAATGGAAATTAGACAGATTATTTGAATATTCAAAAGTGCAAACCAAAAAAAAATGTGTCACAGTTGCGTAAAAAAATTTAGTGTACAACAACAATGGCGGCCTCCGTGGTGTAGTGGTCAAGACGCTTGACTCACGCTCGGAAGGTTCCGGGTTCGATTCCCGGTAAGAACACAAAAATTAAAACGTGATTTTTCTCAAGCCTGGGTTTTCTGTGATGTAATTCACCACTGTAATTAGGCCTCCTGGCCTGTTGTGGTGCAAAAATAAAATGAAAATAAAATGAAACAACAAACCATCGCGGCGTTTCCCCGTAGGGGTAGGCAGAGAGGATAGAACCCCAGATCACTCTATCTTTGCATACAGACCTCACTTCCTTTAGAACTCCATTGTGAACTGCTTGTTTAGCCTCCAGCGATAAACATTTGTTTGCCAAAGTAGATTATACACGCATCTCTGAAATAATTATAATATTTACGTCTGTCATTATATATATTTTACCAAATAAAAAAATCCATTGATCGAATAATCGCGGATATCGAAAACTTATTTCACATAAGCAATCTGTTTTCAATGCAGCAGCAACGGGAGTAAAAAAATATTCTCACATCTCACAACATCTTCGAGATTTGCACTGGTTAAAAAGCCCAGAGAGAATAAAATACAAGCTGTGCTGGACAGTATTCAAATCCCTTCATTAAATGGTTCCAAAATACCTATCGGACTTTTGTAATAGGGAAAATACATGTCAAAGAAAATCTACTCTTAGGTCAGCATTTGATTCAGGAAGAGGAAAACTTGTTGAAATCCGGCGCTCCCCAAACACTAGATTTGGTGATCGTGCTTTTGCCGCCGCCGGCCCCTCTGCCTGGAACCAATTGCCTTCAAACTTACGAATCATCAGTCCCAGTCAGTTCAGATCCCAACTAAAATCCCACTTCTTTAAACTATCATACCCTCAATTTAAAATCTGTAAATATAATGTATCACTTAAGTTTAGTTAGAATGTAAGTTTAGATATACAATTGTAAAGCGCCCTTGAGGTGATTTTTTACAAAAATGGCGCCATATAAATCAGCCAAATATTAATATTATTATAACACAACTAAAAGTGACGCTAAAAAATATTATGTCTCTAATAAATTGATTTCAACTTTAATTAAATAGATAAAATTCATCAAGTTTTGCCAGTATGTAAGAATTTAAAATATTTATAATGAATTATAATATCGTATGTATTAATTTTGATTTTTACAGGTAGGAAAGTTTTATTTATTTTATACCACAACATATCGATTCCTCAGAACGGGCATTGGCCCATATAGGAATCAATGGATCAGTACAAATATTATTATTTTGCTATACCCCAACACTTCGTCTGTTTGACATATTCACGCCATAACATGGTAGCAATCATTTGTTAAAAATTTATGTACACAAAAAAATACAGGATTTGCATGTTAGTATGATTAATGTCCTGAAAAAGACACAAATACATCTCGAAAACGGTTGACACGTAAAATCGGTATGTGGTTATTTACAAATATTTACTAATTCAAATGTTCGACAACAAGGTCAATTAAAATATTAATAATAATTTTAAAGGACATTGGACTGATTATTTTAACCGAAGGAATTCTATACGGAAGACAGTAAAAATTTCAATAAAATTGTGAAAAATTTACTAAACAATTCACACATTTAAATTATTAAGAAATCATCACGAAATCGATTTTGGAATGATAAATATAAAAAAAAGTCCTACACCTACATCTTTAAACATGAAACAGAATAAGTGAAGGAATTTTTCATCTTCAAGCATTGAATTACGGTGTCAATTTTTAGGAATTAGTACCTCACTCCCTCTTCGATTCACGAAGCCATTAGGATTGACCAGAGTTAACATCTAATTATTTGTGCGATGTGGACATGCAAAAAAACATGGGATGCAGCTGGCGCAGTGAATGCAGGTGCCGGGAGTAACATGCGTGCAGTGCGAATGTGTGCAGTGGTAAGACAGGCGTGTGTGTATGCAAACAGAATGCACTCGTGCATAAAGAAATGTGCACTTCAAAGTAACCACAGAAATATCCCGTGAAGTTAATTAAAACTGATGGGTAAAATGAAAAAGAACACTTACTTATACCCGTATCGCTAATTGAAAAAATACAAATTTAACAAGTCGAGATAAAAGACACATTGACAACATGATTTTATTTTGGCACAAGAGAAATAAAATGAATTTACGTATCCTCAAAACACAATATTATTTCAATTCTTATTTAAAACAAGTCTCTTTATTTAAAAATATTATTATTATTATAAATAACTCATATAGCGCCATTTTAGTAACCCAATGCTTCCAACACTTCTTCAAAAATCATTTCATGAAATGACTTCTATGAAAGATACTTATCGGACCTATGTATTAGGGAAAATACATGTCAAAGGAAATCTACTCTTAGGTCAGCATTTGATTCAGGCAGATGAAAACTAGTCAAAATCCGGCGCTGCCCAATTACTAGATTCGGAGATCGAGCTTTTGCCGTTGTCTTGCTAATCTTGCGAATCATCGATAGTCCTAATCAGTTCAGATCCCAACGAAAATCTCACCTCTTTAGTTTATCATATCCCTCCATTTTAAATCTGAAAATACAATGTGTAACTTTAGCTAAGTAAGAATGTCAGTTTACGTATACAAATGTAAATCGCCCTTGTGGTGATATTTTACAAACATGGCGTATTATTATCCGCCAAATATTATAATTATTCACCGTATTAGATACAAATATAATGCGACCTATATATTTGGAGCAAGAATTAAAGGAAAAATTCACAAATCTTTAACCCCAAATAATACGAAAACTTTTTAATAGAAAAATATTTTGAGTAAAAAATATCGCGTCATATTCGGACTAGTACAGTAAATGAATAATATTGAAACGGATATAGAGAACATTAAAAAGGGAATATAATTGGCTGGTTTAAATCATTACTTTGCAGTCTGTAACAATTACTATTCTGCCCGTGTTCGAACATCCATATTATTTCGATGTTTCTATGCGTTGTTTTTTTATCATATCTTTTATAATTTTTTTTTAAATTCATATCAATATAATTAGCAAAATGGCAATATAACAGTCTTTTTTTAACAAAAAAAAAGTTTTAAAAACGAAAAAAAAACAGAATTTCGTTATTTGCAACAACAGGAAACTAAAAGGACAGCAAAATAAAATACTGAAGTTTGTGTATGACCTCCTTTATTTAATACCAATTGAAGAACTCTTCAAAAAACTAAACAATTGCATGTAACTGAACTTTTTCAACTAGAATCTTTAAAATTTATTAATAAATTAGTTACTGCTGTCATTGCAGCATTTTTTTTTAAATTTAGTAAACACGGACACAATACGAGTATATTAGAACAATATTACATTCAACAATTTAAAACGAGATAAGAACAAATGATACTAATAAACCAGTGAGCGAATTATACAATAAACTATTATACAAAACTAAACACAAGACTCAGACAACCTTTTCAAAAGATTGAAAAAATATTATCATCACAAAAGAGTACTAAATAAAAATTGTTTTGTTAAATGTAAATGATAATTCTTCAAGGTTTATGAATTAATTTAAAATAAAAAAACTAATGGAGTTCCAAACAAACAAAAAAAAATGCCGCACCACTCTATATATTATACATGCATACATCGCTTTCTCAAGAAAGGAGTACTGGATAGATTTGGACAAGTAGAGCCAATGGACAGCGAAAATACGGCTAAAGCGAATGTTGATATATGCAGAAATCGAGGACGACCGAGAAAGACACCGCACGACCAAATCCAACAAATACTTGCAGATGGACATGCCAAAAGTCAGAATAATCGGCGCGCGTGCATGAGATCTATGAATGCAGAGGAAGGGAGGTCTGTATGCAAAGAAAAAGCGATTTGATGTTCTATCCTGTCTGCCTACCCATACGAAAGAGTAAAATAATCATTTAATCCAGCATATCAGTCAATAAACCTTGGTAATTCTAGACTTACATACGGTTTTAGAAAAAAGTTTTTCATCTCTGTTTTGATGTTTGTAGATCCCGATAAACTTCTAAAAAGTACTTTTCACAAGCATTTAGATATATTTTTGAATAACTAAAAATAGTTATATTTTGAATATATATTTGTTTTGATATTTTGTACATTTCTGTAAACACAATAGATGTTCTGTCTGTATTAAAAGTTTTCTGTTTGTACGTACACTCGTTTGTAAAAAATACTAAGGTATTTTATAAAAATACACAAAAACAATTTCAAAAAGTACAGATGAGTAATCGAACGAAAATAGCATGACGTGAGATTTATATGAAAATTTTCTTCCAAAATGTTTATATTTGTTATCAAGTTACTAAGATAAAAATAACTTAATTTATGTTCCCACATACACCCATCCCAGACCACGTGTTTTGGCGAAACCCGCCCTAAAAATAGCCTCTGTAATGTTTCCTCCACTTATGTTGCACGTGTTTAGGTCATTATTTACCACTAAAAAATAAGGGTGTACTTTAATGGTGTTTGTGTGTCGATAATTATCACCGGCACAGGCACCATAACTCTATTTCTCTATTAAATTTACAAATAATAATAATAATGTCAAATTGATGATAAAATATGACGGAAAGTGTATTAAATAGCAAAATGTGTACAACTAATCAGTATTTATTATACTTCATATTATTTTAGTTGAACAAAAAATATTATCAACATCATTCCCCTTTTCGGTCCCAGGGCATAGAGCACTGGATTGGTACTTAAATTACAGCGTATCTGGATCATTTTTTTTTATACGGCAGGTTTGACGATCTTAGTCCAATACTTAACAAGGAATGTTTGATATTGCTAGATTTGATTTGATATTCTAACTAAAACAGATAACATTGACGTTTCGTTTTCCTATTTTCAGCACCTCAAAACTAAACCGATTTTGTTATTGTTTTAAAACAGAGTAACAAAATAAAAAAAATATATTGGTACATTTTCTGTTTTTTTAAAAAAGTAATCATATTTGTATACCGTGCGCCTGAAGACCGCAGATAAAACTGGATGTTTTTTATGGGTTTTTGGATGGTTCTAGTTCCTATAGTAATCTTTTCATAAATAAAGCAAAACTATTGAGAAGCGGCGATGGTAAATATTTATACTGCCATAATCCAGGGTGAAAATACGGGAATACATTTGTATGAAGAAAAGTCAGTTTTCTCTCAAGATAAAACACTATTAATTATACTTACAACGTTTGCTTCATAATGACTGGTATAACTCTATATTTATAATCAAAATAATATCTAACTTAAATGTTTCTATAATTCTTCAGATCATATTGTATTATTTATCTTTTATGTAAACAGTAAAAGTACTTCTTACACATACTCGAAAGCGTTTGAAAGACCGTGGGTTTTCCTATCGGTTTCACTCATAGAAAAAGCATTTTTTTTTGTCAATAAACGAGTTACTCTTTTAAAATTTTCTATTTCGAATATTGCAATTTCAATTTCGCGAATTTAAATCTATTACAAACACGAATAGAAGCAAAAACTGTACTTACATGTATCTCAATAACCTGTATCCATTAAAGTAATTTAATGACAGATGTAAACAGAGCATTTTGTTTGAAAAGCGGAGACGCTTTCAGCTTCTTTGAGACTTATGATTAATGATCTAATTAACAATTTAGCAAGGGTCGCCAAAAAACAAATGAGTACGTTTTTAATAATGGTTATTTATTGACCTCTCAACTTGTATCATAATGCATTCACAGAGATGCACCCAATATAAACGGACTAAAATGCAGACCAATAAGATAATAAGGGGACGTTTATTATTGCGCTAAAATCAAATCAGCTCTGACGCGGTGCACAGTGAGTCGTATTCGGAAAGAGTCAATGTTATTGTAATGCTTACACTATATAACTCGATACAAACCGTAAACCTTTCTCTATCACGACCCTCTGCCGCCGAACAAATCACATTTAAGTCGGGAGTGCACTTCAAATGGTACACAATCAAATTAAAGGTCCCTTTTAGAGGAATCGCTTCTAACACAACTGGAGCAGCTACTCGTATCCTCGTCAATTAACAAGAGAGACTTTGTAACTAGAACTTGATTCGTGTTTTGTTTTGTTTGTTTTTTGTAAAATAAGATTAGCTTTGCGAGAATTTTAAATATCAGTTTGGTCGATGTACAAAATATAACTTTTTAAAGTAGGAATGCAAAAATAATATAAGATAAGCAGAAAGATACATACGAGTACATACAACTTTTCATCCCTTTCTAAGTAAAGTATAATGTAATTGAATTCTAAAAAAAACAAAAAAAACAAAATTCTGGATATTATAGATACACATTTATTAGACTTACATATTGTCTTGTTATAATACCACGAAACGCTTAAATTTTAATTTTGTATCTTTCATGCAAAATTTCTCTGGGCGTAAATAACAAGCAATAAACAATAAACAATAAACACTAAACAATAAACGATAAACGATAAACGATAAACGATAAACGATAAACGATAAACGATAAACGATAAACGATAAACGATAAACGATAAACGATAAACGATAAACGATAAACGATAAACGATAAACGATAAACGATAAACGATAAACGATAATTGATAAATAATAAATAATAAATAATAAATAATAAATAATAAATAATAAAAAATAAATAATAAATAATAAATAATAAATAATAAATAATAAATAATAAATAATAAATAATAAATAATAAAAAATAAATAATAAATAATAAATACTAAATAATAAATAATAAATAATAAATAATAAATAATAAATAATAAATAATAAATAATAAATAATAAATAATAAATAATAAATAATAAATAATAAATAATAAATAATAAATAATAAATAATAAATAATAAATAACAAATAATAAATAATAAATAATAAATAATAAATAATAAATAATAAATAATAAATAATAAATAATAAATAATAAAATAATTATGATTAAGAAAAAAGACTTCCTTTATCTTCAAGGAACGTAAGGTTTGTTATGTATACCCTTACCTCAATGCAGCTGTTTCCTGTAAAGTGGAGTAACAGCTGTTTTCATTTTTCAGGCGGACGATGACAGGAAAATGTTATTTGCAATATGGATTTAAATTAATTCAACGCCAACATCCCGAGTGAACCTTAGAAGATTGGCCAGTAAAGAAAAATATTTATTTGCGTTTTATTTTCTAATTTATTATATTCATACCCTAGTCTTCAAGCGATAATGCATAGGCATTGCGGTGTAAAACCATATATTAAACCAATATTTCATATATTTCTTGTCATGAACCAATACCTTAGTATAGTATTCGAACATTCGAATACTGCGATGTGGACTTAACTACATTTAAAAAAGAACATTATATGTGAAATTAATAAACACAATTAAACAAAAACTAGATGTCACAAAACTAAAAATTAATTCAAGTTATTCGGAACAAAAACATACGATATTATCGTAACAAACAAATAAGTAAAATAAAAAAAAATAAAAAAACAAAACAACAAATTTGAAGAATAAAATTAATAACATAAACTTAATTATTCATGCAACGTTGCAATGAAAGAATGTATTTTAAATAATTTAGATTAAATATACTTTATTTTAATTTATTATTTATTTATGTAAACGCTCAATGGGCATTTTTATGGACACATTTATACATAGAAAATTATTAAAATAAAAGTAGAAAGACTGAATGGTTAATAGTAGACTTTGTGGGAGTGGAAGCGGGAGAGAGGTGTTTATAATTGAATTTAATTCAGTGGTCGTTTGAAAGAAGACAACTTGTTTTCAAAAAAATCAAGACTGGTATGTTTGTTGGCAGACTTAAGAGTTCTGGGCATAGGGGAATGAAAAGCATAGTTAGTTCTATGGTTATCGGTATGAAAGAGTAAGTTTTGTCTGAGGTTTCTAGTTGGGATATTAAATTTTATTGAGCTCAGTAGTTCAGGCGCATCAAAGAGTGAGTTGACAATTTTAAATAGGACTATAAGGTCCGATTTATTTCGATGGTCTTGAAGAGAAGATATATTTAAGGTAGTTTCTAACTCATTATACGTATAAAGGGCTCTGGATAAGCCTAACCTCTAGCCTATCTCTCAAAAATCGCCGTTAACTGATTCAATGTTCTTGATGTGAACATCATAATATGGAGACCAGATAACAGAGGAGTACTCTAGGTGCGGGCGAACTAGGGAACAGAAGAGAGTTTTAAGGGTATTGATAATTTTTAAGTCAGCTGTGCTTGTGTTAATAAATCCAAGAAGTTTTAAGTCAATTTATAATTTTTTCATTAATTGTTAGTTGATTTGCTTATTGTATAATTAGAGTGAATAAACCATCTTGGAGTTCAACATTTTATAGTTGAGTCCGTTACATTCGATTGTTGATTATTCAGTTTTTTTGTTTGTTTATGTTACATAACCATAAACAATACTGCGGTGTAACATCACAGAATAATAAAAACCCCACCAGTTACATATTCCGAAATAAGCGGTGAATCCATTTGAATGTCAATATAATGCAAATGAATTGATTCAGTAAGCCTTTTAGTCAGCCAAACTGGTGTTTCCATTCAATTAAAAAATCAACCAAAAAAACAACCGTATTAAAATCGAAGCCACACACGTCGCAGTAGGTAAGGCACACAAAAAGTTAATTTAAATAACACACATGGTGAGAAGGAATGAAATACTTGTTAGTGTTGTTTAAAAGTTATTTATGTTTTTGTGAAAATAATCTACTCACTTATTTATCTATTAGTTTTTAAAAATAGAATTATATTCCAGCAATAGGGATGCAGGGACCCACGATTATTTTATTTTTTCGTAATTTACACTTTGTTAACTATTAACAATATTTTGGGCATGTCTCATTTTGGATATTTTCAAACGGATGGACTTATAGAACGAATGCGAATGAATTTACGATGCAAATATTGATGAAAATAGAAACCGAGGAAGACTGAGAAAGACATGGCATGACCAATCCAAGAAATACTTGGAAACGACATCTAAAAATTTGGAATAATGGGCGTGTACATGGGAAGATGTATGAATGTGGAGGTAGCGAGATATCTATGCCAAGACAGAATAGTAGATCGTTCTATCTGGGCATCCAAGTAATTTTTTTTTTGCACAATAACAGGCCAGGAGGCCCAATTACAGTGGTGAATTACAGCACAAAACACTAAGGCTTAAGGCATGGCGTTCTCACCGGAAATTGAACACTGGACCTTCCGCGCGTGAGTCAAGCGTCTTGACCACTACACCACGAAGGCCTGGATTCACAAAGTTTATGATCTGTCATCAGCTGGACATATTGTAATTAAAGGTATGAAGCTAGTTCAGAGTTTTAAACGAACTAATACAATTACATAACCTTTAATTTTTTTTTTCCAAAATACACTATTTCAATTTTTTATGCGATTTAAAATTTTGAAAGATTTTTTTTATTTCTTTAGATAACTCAATGCATCATAACTTTTTTTTGTTTTAATTTTATTTTATGACAATTTAATTTGCTTTTAATTACGCATAACTAAAACATATTTTATATTATGTGTTATGTTGTAATTTGTTTACTGCTGTAATTTTTTTGTATTACTATTTTTGTAAAAGGTCTTTTAAACCGTTGATGATTAAATAAATAAAATAATATTTCGAACCCTTGCACAACGAGCTTGAACATTTTTTTCTCTTCATTGGTAATCTCATCCTTTTTTACCATCAATTTCATATGTATATCATTTTTAGGACAGTTAGCCAAAAGTTCAAACTTTTTCTCTTTTTTATTAAATTACAAACCATAAGTGATTGTGAAAATTCGGGGCAAATAGTTTCCGCTTTAATAAAGGCGGCGCCCTACTTGCAAATCCGCCCATGGGAAAAATATGCAAACTAGCTATCTACCTGTATAGCAAGCCACCCGCGTGTTGGTAAATCAATGTAGATATGTGTTGATATTTGTACAATCCAGTTAATCTGGTATGTGTTTTGCTTGTTGTGTTGGGCTCTAGCGTGAGAAAGAGTTCTGAAATATTACATTACAGGGCCGTGCATTGATAACAAAGTGTCAAATAAAGACGAATGACTGAGAATTTAAAGACATTTGACTGGTAATTTGTATACTTATAATTTAAAATAACCTAAAATCGAGATTTCCTGCCGATTGGAAGCGAGCGAATAATTATTTGAATTTAAATAATAATGGGCGGTCTGCGTGTGAAAATACAATAAAAAGATGACGTGCATTATGTTTTCAGGCATTTCTATAGGAGAATACAAAAAAAAAGGTTTTATTTAATTATTTTTACTTGATTGTTTCAATAGTAAGATAGTTATTTAAGCTATAATCGAATACTATGTATAAATTTGTTGCAAATGAGAGAAAAAACACTTTAGATTAGGGAATATGGAAGTATAGGCATTCACAGGGCTTATGACCAGTTATTTGTTAGTTTACGTGGCCATTTTACTCACTGCGTAACATGTTTGAACATCCACATTTATTCAACTATTCCATCTGTTGAATTTTGTGAAGTGAAAGAGCTGAAGCCTTTATCATGTGGAAAATTGTGTAAACAAATGTTTTCACGCGTTGCTTAGTAGGTAAATTGGTTCAGCCGGATGAATCTTTACTTACTCTCATGATAAAGTCAGCTCTTTTACTTCACAAAACATGATAGACGAAAGAGTTAAATAAATGTGGATGTTCAAACATGTTACACAATGTGTAAAGTGACCACTTAAATTAGCCAACTCATAATCTAAGGTCGCCTAGACTTCCATATTCCCTACACAAAAATGTTTTCCCTCCCTTTTTAAACAAATTTAGATCTAAATAACTTCCTAGGAAGGATATCCAGCTTACCTACAAACATTTGGGCATATTAAAAACATGTTTAAATATGATATCGTTTATATTGACACATAATAAAATAGCATAACTAGGTTTTGGTTTCGGTAAAATCACTCAAATAAATTTAATATGCCGACCAGTTTTCAGAACATGACAACTTAATTATTGTGAAAGGCTTAAAAATAAACATTTTAAGTTCAGTTTTAGTGGTTTAACACAAATTTAAAACGAAATATCACAAATTAAGTACTTTAAATACTAATTTTATCACAAAATAAAATGCTCGCTATCGTATTTTTAAGGATTCTCGAAAAATCTTAACTAACTCTGAGTATCTAGATAATCTGGAACGCTGTATTTCCCAGCCATTCCATTTTTTTAGCTACGTAAATTCTTTGTTTACCTAATATGCATATATTTTTTTACTAATGTATATTTTATATATATTTTTATTTTATTTATTCGTGTATACAAAACAGGTACAAAAACATGTTGAATATGACCAAATACTTGTACCTAAACAGGCTGGATCCACTCACTAGGGAGTTATTAAGATCTAAATCCCTTCTCAGAAATGTTTTTCCTCTCTGTTGCAACAGATTTAAAACAGGGACAGTAGCCGGCAGCAAATAAAGGAAGGGAGAAAGAATGAGACTGCCGATTTGATTGGCTAACTTCGGTTTTGTTGAGCCCCATCCTTGTCATTCAGACATTCATACAGAAAAGTAGAATTAGCCGATTATGGCCAGCAGTCTCTTTCTATAACCCGATGTATTTTATTTACTGCCGGCTACTGTACATATCTAAATACAAAAAAACTTTTTTACTTTTATCTTTTTAAGCATGCAATTGTGTTATTTTTATCCCTTACCTATTTATTATCTACTATATGTATCTAATGGCAATAATAGTGCACAATGTTCGTCTTTGTGTGAGGCGAGCGGTGAACATTCAATGTGTTGATATTTCGATCCCAAGTTAGATCATAAATATCCCGCGGCCTTTGCTCAAAGCGAGATTTAAATGATAATATTAATATATTACACATAAACTGCATTGATATTGTGGTGCACTTGGATTAATGTATGCACTTCAATTATGCAACTAGTGATTTGTACACGAATCTGAATTATTCGAATATAAGTATTATTTAATTAAATTATATAACATATAATAAAACTAAATAGACCCGAATTACTTCATACAAGTGAAGAAAAATCATAATAGATGGTCTTTTGGAATTTTCTATTAATTATCATTTTTAAAAAAGCAAAAAATTACACCGTGCGATATCAGATACGTTTTGTGTAATGGTTCAAAACAAGAGTATTTTGAATTACTATAAAACAGTACATTTTACGCCCTGTGGAATGAACGGCGCGTTTTACATTACCGTGCCATACTTGTACGCATCACTTGTTAGAAGCACACTTGTCGGGCACAGTGACGTGACGCCAGCTTCTAGTCGTTTTGTATGAGCTCGTTATTTAATTGAACCTTGTTTTTTATACGTTGATTATCATTGTAGCGTGAAAATAGGCTTTAAATATTCCATACGTTTTTAACGTTATTCCCGATTAAACAAAATAACCTATTAAAACCAAAAGGTAATACAAAATATTTCCTTTAGTGTAAATAATACAAAATACACGAATTCATATGAAGCCGTTATCATCATTATGATCACCTTATCTGCACTTAATAGTGCATAGGGCATTGCTACACCGACTACAGAGTATCTCTAACATTTTTATGACATAAAGGCAAAATGATTAATATTACGCCTCAAACGCTTAGTCCAGGAACTATAGCATATTGCAATTGATTTATTTTTTTAAATAACGCATTTAGTATGAAGGCAAACGTATTAACCACTAGATTACGAGGCATATAAAGCAAAGCAAAACATAAAATAAAACTTCTTGACGGCTTAAAAGCTCACTGGGTAATTACAACAGGACACATTATTGGTTAAATATTTTAGTTACAATTGACATTGACACTAAAAAATCAATAGGAGTTACGATTTACCGATTTTGAATAGAAATCCCATAACGGTATCTGATACGCTACTTAGTGTAATGCCAAAAGAGGAAATATTTTGATTTGATTCATAAGAAAGTCATGTAGTGAAGATAAATTATAAAAGCAAATCAATTCAAATAGATCAAGTCAAAGAAGGAATCGTGTGTTAGAAATACCACATTGTAAAACAAGGCTCGCACAGAGACATGCATATTTTATTGGCCCAAAAATGTTTAAATCTTTCTTTACTGATAATGTTTCATTGATTCCAAACATTCGAAGTTTTTCTTCTTTTAAAAAACATGCTCTATCCTGGATTCAAACTAAAGATATGAACTCTTTTTTTCTACGATATATTTTGTTGCCCTTTAATAATAAGAAATATTTTTGAGTTTTTTCAATATTTTTTTTTTTCCTTTTTTAATTTTACAGAATATTTTATTTTTTCTTTCTTATGTTACACAAAAATATTATAACTTTACATTATTTATTATAGAAGCAAACATTCATTAACATTTTCTTGTATACCCACGAACGGGTCATGCGTTAGTGGGATTGTTTTGTCTACTATTTTTACTATTAATATGTCTTTCGTTGCTATGTAATTATGCTTTATTTTTTGAATACTCTGTTTTACCTCTTATGCTTATTGTAAAAAAACAAAAAATTTCAATAAAAAAATTAAATAAAAAAACACAAGATACACATTTTATAACATTACTTTTTCAGGAAAATTTATAAATTATCTAATGTGCTCAGAATTTAAAAACACATGTTACAAAAATTTGACAGGGTTAAGATTATCCCAAATAAATTCATATTACTCCAAAAATCAAGCAGATTTTTACTGCCTGTTTTTGTAGAGTACCTTATCATTTTGGAGTTTACAAATTTGCAAAAAAGCTATCTAAACACTGAGAAGTTTCTTAACTAACTCAGAACCGACTATTTCACTAAAAATCACATCTTCAAACAAGTTAGAGAAATTCATCATCATCATACCTATTCGCACCTGATAGTACGCCAAAAGCAACGCAGCTCGATAATGTATTCAATAAAGGAAAGGTGACCAGTTGAGGAGTATTAAGGTTATTCAGTTATGTGTATGAAATAGAACCAGAATCCAGCATGAGTGCTTTTGGCTCGATGGGTACTCTCAGACAAAAATCCTGAATCAAGAAATCGAGTGGTGATAAGTCCGCCTCGTTGTGAAGTGCTTGGCGCGTTCACCTACCAGGCTTGAGTTTTTATTATTTTTTATTTAATCATGCTATTTTTTTATTTTTTTTGTACTCCCAGGAGTTACAACAAACTCATTTTGGGACAGAATAATATTTACATAAGGGTATAGTAACAAAAATAATAAAAGAACAAGTAATAATATGTACATAAAACTGAAATAAGATAGCAAGTTGAGTATATAATACAAAAAAATTAAAACAAATCAAAATAAAAATAAAATAAAAAATAAAATTATCCCAGGAAAAAAAAGAACTTAAAACCAAATTTCGCCTTCCACGTTTCTCCTCAAGTAGTAATTTTTTTAATGAATATAGTCATTTTTTGGCGATCTATAGGACTCTGTTCCCGGGTTAGACTCAGTTCCCGGATAAGAATCATGTTGGACGTGGAATATTAATTTCAAAGAATGCATTTAGTATACCGATGCAGTGCCTTATGCACCATTGGATGCCGAAAGGATAATGATAATGTTGTTTCCATACTCGTAATGTAGTAAGTAGTAACAAGACATGACAGCGGGATTCTCGCAATACACTCGGGAATACAGTGCATCCAGCTCAGTTAGAAGCGTTTCACAAAGCTTACACGCGTCGCCTACATGCCCCGACTCACTCCTTGTTACTAGTCCGCATAGAAAAAGCTGGTAATACATGTACTGCGCGAAGGAGATAAGCGAGGCGAAACGGCGCAGTGCGGCTTTCTTTTCCCATATGTTTTTTTTCCCATATTAATTTCGTTAGTTAAAAAATTACGGTTTATGTTTTACTAAGTACATTTTTTAGTAAAAGGCTAGTAAAATGATGTTACGCGGTTTTCATAGGATGACAGATTAAAAAAAACTAATGGCATAACAGCTAAACTCATTTTTATACAAATATCTCTGGATTAAAATTCTGATTTTTTTCCAAAAATCACACTTAAAGGTGATTATTGTAAAAATTCGGTGAATTGGGACATTATTGAATATGTAATTGATTAACTTAAATGAAATTGAAAACTCTTCGTTATTAAGCACTTATTATTATTTATTTCATTTCCGACTGGTTTCGGAGCTACGTGTGCTCCATTATCAAGGAACAATTGAGTAAAATTGTTTTTTATTTTTTAAAAACCGGTCAGTAATTTGATAAGTAATAAGTGGTCAAAGGAAAATAGGTTTAATTTTAATTTTAATTGTATAGTGGTTTATGCGTCAAATTTCATTTTTCTTAAATTGGCCGTTTATTAAATTGATTAGCTTACTCACTGCATAGATATTTAACCTCATCTTCATATCAGCAAAAAAAGATGCTTACCTGGAAAAAAAAGGTAATTAGTTCAGTTAAAATATTACGTAACATTTTAAAATTCATCAAACACAACTACATAATTGACAATAGTTGAAATTTTTCTACATAAATATCTGAAATAGACTAATTAAAATGATTACGTACAAACAAAATGTTTTGTTGAGAGTAAAACAAAAAAATAATGGATTATGCTCTTTCGAACGGCATGCTACAAGCAATGAAAAATCTTGAAATAAAGGTTAAGATTAAGGATAATACTTCACAAGGACATTTCAGGTAAAGAAATTTCTTTGTTATTGGAATTGGAATAGTTAGACCTACCTACCCTAATTCGAAAAAACATTTTAGTAGCATTAAAAATATTTTGTATGAAAATCTAAAAAAATAAGAGGAAAACAAAAAAAAATGGTGACATTCGGGGACTGGCCACTACAGCATTTGTTCCAAAAGGCTCCCTCTATCCATTTTTTTTTGTTCCGCTCTCTACAAAATATCCTGTTTATTCATTTCTTATGCCATGTCCGCTCCCTAGTTGGAGCATATGGTGTCCACAAAGATCCTCCAAGCATCTCTGTTGGCTGCCAGCTCTTGCGCATCCTCCCAAGTCAGGTTCGCGTCCCGTAGTTCTAACATGAACTGCCGACAAACAGTCGGCGGTGGACGTCCAGGACGTCGAGAACCTGATACCTTGTAAAGTAGGCAAGCGTGGTTAAGGCTCCCGGAGGCATCCGCAGCACATGGCCAAGCCAATCGTATCGCCTCCGCTTGATGACAGTTGTCACTGGAGTTTTGTGCGTCCGTTCTCTTATTACTTTATTGCTCACAAAGTCAAACCCCCGCACACCCAATATTTTTCTGAGACACCTATTCTCAAAACTCAGAATTTTGCTGCTTTGCGCCCTAGTGAGGTGCCACGATTCGCATCCGTAGAGGAGAACAGGTATTATGCAGGCGTTATATAGGCGGCATTTGGTTTTCACTGAGTAAATATCCGATCTCCAGACAGCCTTCATACTATTGAATGTCGCGCCTGCTATTCCTAGCCGCACGCCCAATTCTTTTTGAAAGCTGCCATTTTCCGTAACATATACTCCCAGATATTTGAAAATCCTATAGAAAACCAAAAACCATTAAACAAAATGAAAACCATTTAAATCGTTACCACATCGTTTATTATGTTTAAATTTTAATTGCAAGGAATTTATTTTTAAATCTTTTCATAAAGCATATTTATTCGTGTATTCCTAAATGAATTTCCTAATTAAAAATATGTTTAATGAATAAGAGTTTGTTATTAAGGTTAATAATTTGATTTTTATTTTGACAAGAGAATGATTTGTGTTCCGAATAATAATAAATATGCAGAAGATAATTCCGTGATCTACTTAATATTAACAGCTCGATATTAATAATCCACTGACAGTGTTAAATGTTTTACTTAAGAGTATTTTTGATCCGTGGTTCCCAAAATTTACATCATTTATGTCAAAATAATGGATTCAACAAAAACATGGTACATAGGTTAATAGCAAAAATTACACGATTGGCTGGTACTATTTCAATAAAATTACAATGTGTGGTAAAAATATGCAATAATCTTGACATTTACAAGGCTTAAAGAGGTTTCATGTAATGAAAAAATCACATTTAAATGAAAATACTTTATTTGAACAATAACCGCTTTCTCTTCCTGCGGACATCTTCTTTGACTACATTAAAATTTCTCAATACAACTCTCGAGAGAGTTAAATCCAACACTTGTTTATAGTTATTTGAAAATAAATTAATAACGACATTATGGAGATAAATATTTGAAATTCTGGTAGTAAATTTGTTTTAAAATCATAAAAATTATGTTTAAAACCAAATGTTCAGTAATTTGGGTTTTAAAAAACTACAACAATAGTAACAAGTAAATACACAAGGTAATGTAATGTATTTATTTAGATAGTTTAACATCTAAGTTAAACTAAAAAACTTTAACATCTAGTTATAACTTACATTACTATCAATATGAACAAAAATAATTTATAAATTTGTTTCAACAGAGGGGAAATATTTTTGAGAAGGGAATATGGAAGTCTAGGCATTTACAGGGCTTATGGCCTGTCCGTAACTGGTTTAAATATACGTTAAATCTAGATAACTCCCTAGGGAGGTAATCTAGCATGTCGGCAAACATTTGGACATACTAAAACATTATTGAATTAACTAACTGGTAGAAGAAGTTACGAAAATTGGAAAATTGATTTAAGGCGTTGCCTAGTAGGTGAATTAGTTCAGCCCGATGAATTTCACCTACATGGTAAAGGTTTCGGTTATTTTACTTCACAAAGTCAATAGATAGAAGAGTTGAGAAAATGTGGAGGTTTAATCATAGACAGAATGGTGAGTGTTACACAATGTGTAAAATGTTCACTTAAAACAGCCAATGACAGGTCATACGCCCTGTTAATGCCTATCCATATATTCTTTTAAAATATTTTATTTTTTTGCAACGAATTGAGATCTAGATAACTTCCTAGGGAGGAAATCTAGCAAGTCTGCAAACATTTGGACATACTCAAAACATTGTTGAAAACTAATTTCAGTTAGTTTCACAAGTTATTAGATTCAGACGCATTGTTTTGGCCTCGTGGTGTAATAGTCAGCGCGTTTGCCTACCATGCAAGAGGTCTCGGGTTCGATTCCCGACATGGATGTTCAAATATGGAAAGAATGGTGAATGTTACACAGTGTGTAAAGGGGCCACTTAAACCAGCCATTGACAAGTCATAAGCCCTGTGGATGCCTAAACTTCTATATTACCTTCTCCTAAATGTTATTCATCTCTCTTGTAATACGTTAACCTAGGTATTTGTTTGCGGTTAAATTCCAAAACTTAAAATTGTTAATATTCAAATATTGAATTTAAGTAGATACTGTTTATGGTTGAATTCCAAAACATAAAATAAATATTTTATCAAATATGTTTTTTTTTGCAAACGTCAAACTTCGGTCTTTTCACTAACAGAGGGGTGAACGTATGTAGGAATACGATTTTTAAAAATGTATTTAATTATATATTATTTTAGTATTACCAAAAATCAAGTAAAAAGAAACAAATAGGTAGAAATTATTAAGAATTTAAGGAAAAAATCTCTTTGAGATCCACAAAAAACAATTCTGTTTGTAAACATTCAAAAACCAACTTTTTATACATAAAAAAATAACATCTTTCTATTTTTTTGTAAATGCATTCTCCTCAAATGCAACCTTGGTAGCTCGATGAATAAAACATTTATGCTCCTCAATTATTTTTTACATATTAGATTGAAGATTTTAATGTCCACGAACACACGCAGCGCAAATATCTATATTTCTCTTAAAACGAAGAGAAAAGTTCAGTGACATCACACGTACAGAGGAACTACATATAAAGATAACCGCAACGTGAGTGTTTCAAATATAAACTTTATTTTATGATATTATTTATTCACATGGCATTTTTTTCTCCAAAGATTTGAGACCGCGTACCACGGTTTGACAGTCATTATTATAAAATGATAAATTAGTTAAGTGAGTTACTTCGATTACCTGAGTTCATCAAGCTGTCCAACATACTAGAGACGTATTATTAAATCCCACTTTAATCTGCTTACGGAAGGCTTATTACTCGGCACTATCACACGATTCCTACGCAATACATTCTTCAAAAGTTTTTTTCTACATTTCGATCATAATAAATAGAGCCGTAATAAATTTCCCCTTCATTGATAAAGACAGTAAATTTATTAACTATCAAACAAATGATCTATTACGTGGAAAACCAAACAAATCAATATTTACTGACGATTTTCACAAAAAAAAAATATACTCTTAAGTACCGTTATGCGGTGATTTAAGTCAAAAGGACCAAAATATTTCCAACACGGTTTTAGAATTTCATTCATCAAATTATAACACCATAATATTGAACATACTATTGGATGTTAACATATTGTTGTGTTTTTTTTTATATTAAAAATTGAGCACCCAAAGTTTTAAAACAATGGTAAAGCTCATTCGAAAGAAAATTTTCTTCTCTATAAGACATTGTGTTTGCTTTTACGCTACATAGGTATATTATTTTGTTTGATTACTAGGCTTAGAAATAAAATGTCAAGTAAACAAAAGAGAGCATTTTCGAGACCTCTATGACACATATGAATAATTGACTAATTTGCCATAAATTAACAAAGGATAAAACACTATTGCCGAATTTGATGTCTCCTCTTGAAAAATTTAAAGAAAAAAACTGACAGAACTTAGTAGTGTGATGTACGCACTCAGGTAAAAATCTTACAATCAAGTGGAAATAATTCCGCCTCGTTGTGTCGTGGTTGGCGCGTTTGCCTACCACATTCGAGGTCCTGGGTTCAATTCCTAGTAGAGAAGATGAAAATATTGATTTTAAAGGTTATTTAAACTGTAACATTTTATTGTTTCTGAATTGGCACCTGAAGCGTAGGACTGACTACTTGACCTTCATGTAAGAGATGATCGATAAGCTTTTTTTTCACGAATTACAAATGCAGTGCGCTACGCACTATTGTGGGCGGAAAAGGGTGAGTTTTAGTACTGATAAATAAGAAGAACAGAAAAAAAAACAATAGAGCTAAAAAAAAAGTCATTAAAAGCTCATTTAATATCAAGGTCAGTAATATATATGTACACACAAGAGACACGATTTAAGATAAAAAATATAAAAGCTGTTCCTTAAATGATAAAACAAGGGGAGTCCATTTTTTGCGGTTTTAAAGTAAAAATGCAGAAATTATCGCGAAAAGCTGTTTTTTTTTTATTTTATATATATTAAGGCAATCCATGTACCAATCCACGCTTTTTATAAATGTACTTTTGTATAATTTTCTCTTAGACTTTATTCGACGGAATTAAGGGTCGCTGGATTGACATGGAAAGAAGCGAAAGTGCTGGCTGGTAATAGGGTCTTCTGGAGTATGGATGTAAAATTACGTAATTTTCGGTAAGAAACGAATTTGACGTACTTATTTTTATTTTTCAAAGATATTACAAATACGAGTAGCTTTGTTTTAGGACACTTTACATGACTGTAAAAACCAGGTTTAGATCCATCTGGTGGTTGTCGAGATTTATTAAAAGTATGGGACGTTCAAGGTCATTCGGTATGTACTTTTTTCACTTTTTTTTATAAAAAGGGTTATTATGTTTTGAAACTTACAGAATCGGTAGACATAGGGTCTTTGGTAAAACCTTAAGTTTGTGACCTTGAACGACCACCGCTCATGCCGCGATTTCGAAAAAATGGTGCTTTAAATCAGTTTTTTGTGTATAATTACGTCCCTGAAAGTTTTATAGAAAAAAAATATACGAAAGTCTGAGAAAATAAAATTTACTTAAAAATCGTAATATTTTTTTTTTCGTAGGATCAATACATTCCAAGATACACGTTTGAACATCAAATACATTTTATCAAAATAGTGGAAAAGCGCTATTTGCACTAACTTTTTACTAATTGTTTGATAGTTGACCTACCAAAAGTCATCATTATCATCATCATCATCATCATCATTCCCGCCGTAATTTTACCGCCTTGCATCTCTATTCTGGAGGCAACTGGTGATGTCCACATGCTCCACTTAGGAGCGGATGTGGAAAAGAAGAAATAAGACAATATTTTTTGCTAATAATATTGATTAAATTATCATTGCTTTGCATTGAAAGTTCGTTGTAGATTAAAATTATTTAAATAGGTTAAGTTTTGAAAATTTTGTATACTGAACACTTCGTTCAATGTGATTCCCGTGGTTTATCCTCCAAGGTACAGAAATATAAATATTTATGGTTATTGAAGTCGTGTACTCGTACATAAAAAATCATCGCAAATGTTCAAATTAGGAATTGCTAATTAATTTGTGTTTTTTAGTAACATTTTACAGATTTGAGATAAAAAAATATGCTTTTTAATTACTAGATGTTAATTTGAATGCATGCAATTAGTTGTAACTTTGTTATTCGTGGGTATATACAACTTGACCAACTACAATATAATGAAACTAGAATAAGTCGTAGCTGAATTTGAGTATTAATTGTAACACTAAATGGTAACCGTAACGCGTGCATTTGTGGTGGAGCCCAGAGGCATCTTTAGAGAACTAAGACTTGGCTCTAGCATCACGAATCCAGAGTCGCAGCCAACTGGGCTGAAAAGCGTATTTGCATTTGAATACCGTTAGCTCCGGGCTAGAGAACCTAGTGGAACTTTATACTGATACGCCAAATTTATTTCTCGGCGCCTTTAAGCCATTCTGTCAGGAGATCGAGTTAAGGCGATAAGGGGTTATACAAGAATCCGAAATGTAGGACACGAAGCCGAAGCCGTTACACATTTGTAGATAGGACCTACAGTACCGAACGGATGAATTGAAACAGCATGAAAGTTTAAGAAAAAATACGTTTTTCAAATTTAGAACTAAATACCACAAATTAATACTTTTTATGACCCCCTTTGGCCTCAATGAAATATTTAACTCTTTTTGGCATCGAAACGATGAAGTTTTTGCATGTAGGCATTATTTTCTCATTCTAATACCATACATGAACTACGGACGAAACTAGTTTTTCCACCGCGGTGCAATCAACTTTGGAGAGGTGATTCTTTCAAACTGCTCATAGATTTTGAATTGGGTTAGTGAATGATATTTTTCTGTATAAATTTATTTCAACAAAGAGGGAAAACATTTTTGAGAAGGGAATATGAGAGTCTAAGCATTTACAGGGCTAATGACCTGTCATTGGCTGTTAAGTAGCCATTTTACACACTGTGTAACATTCACCATTCTGCCCATGTTTGAACATCCACATTTCCTCAACTCTTCCATCTGTTGACTTTTGTGAAGTAAAAGAGCTGAAACCTTTATCACGTGGATGAGATTCATCCGGCTAAACCAAATCACGTACTACACAACGCCTGAAAACAATTTTCCAATTTTTACAATGACAGGTCATAAGCCCTGTAAATGCCTAGACTTCCATATTCCCTTCTCAAAAATATTTTCCCTCTCTGTTGAAATAAATTTCAATATGAACAACCCCCTAGGGAGGAAATCCAACCAGTCTGCAAGCATTTGGACCTAATCAAACATTGATAAATTTTTAGTCCAACCCAGTACGGTTTTAGTACGGTTGTCTGTTAAGTAATATATGTATTCGTCTTTGAAGGACGCGTTAAAGTGTCAGAACTGAAGAAACTTTAAATAAAACAATAAAAACTGGTAAAGTATCTAAAATACTCTCAAAAATGTTTGTACATAATCTGCAATACATGCAAATATCCATCAAACTTTAAAATGTTGTTGCTACGTTGCTAAATGTTTATTTTTTTATTGTTGCTTATGTTGAAAATATATGAAAAATGATTGTTTCAATTCATCTGTTCCGTAGTGTACTTTTGTACATCTTTCTCACGATGTTATGGCAGGGACTACGTTCGGCAGAAAAATAAAGATGGAAGATACTATCGCTCTCTTTGTGTTAAATCAAATGAATCGTCGTAAAAAGGACACTTTCGAAATTGACAACGACAAATCAATGTCAGACAAAGGAAAAACATATTCTTTTTTTTTCGTCAAATAGAATGCGACACGTAGGAAGCTTTATTACTTGACTTACGAACATCTTTCTCCGCAAAAAAACAAATCTATCATACAAATAGTATTTTTGATTGTGCACAAGGCAATTTTGGTGATGAAAGTAGTGCAGGGATTTTTTAACGGATGGTTAATTGTGTGACAGATAAAATATGTACCTTAAAGGATAAACCGCAGAAGTATGACATTGAACAAAATGTTCCAGAAACAAGATTTTGCGATCGTGCAATTTCCTAAACATTATAGCTTTAGAACCAAATGAAATAATTTCAATCTAAATAGAATTTTCAAAGTAAAATAATGATTATTTCGATGGCAAAATTAGATATGAAAATAGCGTATCTGGAACTAGTGATTTTTTGCATTAAAACGAAGTGGACTTGAGTGGAGATTTTTATTTCGACTTCAAAAAGCATTTTTATGACAAAAGTAAACTTTGGTGATTTATTCATGTATACAATAGTTTATTGCGACAATTTCAGCATTTTAACATCAAAACGGAAAATGTGCATTCACGTGTTTTATTCTCTAAGGTAGTTAGTAGTCAGGAAACTTGTTAGTTTAAAAAAACAAAGATCAGCGGAACAACAATGAGGAACATCAGCTCTACGGGAAATTCGATACAAAAAATGTTTTCTTGCGCAGGGTAAAAATTAGAGCATTCAATTGTTATTCAAAGTTTCTTGAAAACGTACGAAAAAAAAATATTTTGGTAAAAACGCACTTCTTTGAATGACGTCACTGGTTCATATAAATTAACCTATGATATGAAAGCTATGGAAGATTTCCGGTCTGCTTGCCGTTTCTGGACCCATGGGAAGAACTGAATGAGAATAAGCGGAAATGAGCCTCTGACGTCACACGCGGAGTTATTTCAGAAATGCAAAACTTTAAAAAATCGTAGCACTTGACGATATATAAAAATTAATAAAAAATCATTTTGACTCAGTTTTATAGTCTATTAACAAATAAAAATTATTTAAAAACCACTGAACTTCCTCATTGTAATTTATGTTGAAGGCCACTTCTCTCATTTTAAACTGTTTTTTCTTCAAAACCAACATACGTAAATAATAAATTACGTTCACAAACAGCAGAAAATCTGCGTAATTACTTTTTGCCTTCAAAATATTTTTTTCTCTTGCTACGGTAATACTTTTTG
This sequence comes from Micrasema longulum, assembly GCF_059751315.1. Lineage (NCBI taxonomy): Eukaryota > Metazoa > Arthropoda > Insecta > Trichoptera > Brachycentridae > Micrasema > Micrasema longulum. Next base: position 155,211 of record NW_028277358.1, read on the forward strand.
CCATATCTGCATCTGTTTTGAGTCGAAATAATTTTATCGAGTTGAATATGATGTTCCTCCGTAGGTTTAATGACAGCATTAGCAATATCCTAATGACAGTACTTTTGAAGAACTTGTAAACGAAGTAAATCGAACGAAATGTGAAAATTGCGCTGTGTGAGCCGTGGCTCAAGTGACTTAAGAGCTGCATGTGGCTCACGAGCCGTGGTTGGCCGACCTCTGCTTAAGGGAAAGAAATGAAATCTCTAAGTTGTCTTATAGTAATGCAAACGATAGACAGTTGCCATAGACTGCGGAATGATATTCAGACGTCATTTGTTAAACAAGTCTTCATGTGTTTTACTCATTACATTATTCAACCACTTGGGCACTTTATTTTATTTTGATTTTATTTTATTAGGTAATTCAACAAAGATACATACTAGAAAACATACAATTAAAAAGCATTCGTCGAAATAATTTAACATGCATATATATCTTTAATTATAGAATTACACAAAATAGATTCATACGTTAAGTTGTTATACATATTTTTTAATATTTTTGTTTATACAGGATACAATGCAATAAAAAATAAGTTGTACGTGTGTACTTATTGAATAAGATTTATTCCTAAGAGATTATTCGCAAAAGCTGAGAGAGTATCATGAAAAATGTCAATTTTATTGTTTCGGCAGTATATATTATATTCCCGACACATGCGGGCCATAGGTGTGTGGTATGTAGCTTTATTTGAAAACAAAGTTTAGTTCAGTCAGTCCAGCCAGCCCGAAGACTCACCTCGACGCAGTCTCGCAGTTCCAGCATTTAGTTTTAATGCAGTCAAACTCCTCGTTGTCGTAATACTCGCGCGACACAATTAATTATTTATTCACCACGCATTAAATAGCAACTGTATTCTGTTAATCTCTAACTGGGATAGAAGCTCCAACCCTCAACATCTCAATCCTACAGCAATGAAATTTAAGCTACTAAAAAAAAAATATTAATTTTATATTTTCTATAATTAGGAATCAGAACACTTTACAACAAAGAACCTAATTGTTATCATAAGGGATATATATAAAAATGAATAATCACCAAAGTATTGAATTACCAACAAGTTGGGCAATTTAAAGAAGAAACCGACAAAGAACGATATCTATCCTCCGAAGAAATATGATAAGAGTGAAAGTATAAAACAGGGTAACGTCGGCCATTAATTCGGTGGGCCTCGCCTAGCCAGTTTTCTCAAATTTTATTACGGCAGGCGCGGGAAAAAATAATCGCCACGCGCATATTTCACGATGAGGCCATAAAAACGATACAACACCGCATAGCGAATCATCCAACTTTTCCCCTTAAAGGGGAGGGCGGGCAAAACGCTTCTCGGGGCAAAGAGACCGGGAACAGTAAATCAAAATTTCATCACGTTCTTGCAAAACACGGTAAAACTTTATCCCAGTGTTATTATGTAGGGTCGGCTAGAGAGGTGATTCGTCCGTGTAATGTGAATGGAATACGAATCCTTTTTATCATAAATTAAAGCATTTTTAGCTCCTCAATTATTGCCTGTTGAGTTTTTGACACAGACGATTCAAAAGTTTGTTCACCGTTCCTAATGAAATACTGACAAGAGACTTTACTTCATAAGAAAGTAATAATTAATATTAGCATTTGATATGATGGAATTATTGTTCTTTGATTGTGAAAATGATTTTATTCTGTAAAACTTTATTCATTATTTAGGATAAAATAATTTTAACTGAAGCTAAACTTAAAATATAAATTTTATGACTGAATTAAGAAATACCCTTGATAAAGATATGTCACCAAAATAGAACGATGTAAATAAGCCTAGGGTTACAATAACTTTGCTCTATGCTTGAAGTACGTTATTTAATTACAAGAAATACTTTACACATTGTCAAGAATCTCTATATCCAGGATAACAAACAAAACTGTTTTGTTTGTAAAACAGAACAAAAACCTTGGGCGAGTGCTTTCGACGACTTTATGGCTGCTCTGAGGTAAAAATCCTGACTATAGGAATTAAGTGAAGATAAGTCCGCCTCGTTGTATAGTGATTGTCGTGTTTTTATTTTTATTTTTGGGGTCCTGGGTTTGATTTTTAGGAGGGTGAATGTGAAATATTAAATTTAAAGGTTTTTTAAACTGCAATATTCCATTGTTCTTGACTGATACCTAAAGCGTACGACTGATCGAACTACGCTGCATAAGGTCTACGAATGTAGTGACCTATGGGCACTGGTAACACCAAGTGCCAGGCCCTCCAGCACATCAAACTATCACGTCACTAATCGCTATGAAACGGAAATCAAAATGAAGCTTTCTTCTATCAGAGCTACTACTATACGTGTAACGCAACGTAATTATCGACACTCGACACTTAACGCAAACTCGAATTTTTTTTTTTGAAATGGCTAAATTCAATCAGTATTGTCTATATTTCTCATTGTTATATTCGAACATCTATCACAGGAAATTAAGTTATAAAATTAGTAATAAGACTCCATGTAATATGTAAGTAAATCATATATTTTTATACATGCAACCCATACAATAAAACTTCTGGTAAGTCCAATTATGATTAAATCATCTGTACACAAAATCAGTTCGCTACATTCAATATGCAACACTAGGTGCTATGAGAGGGTGATGATGATGATGATAAAATAATTACGTGTTGAAATAACAGATGCAAACCTTATGGATGTTGATAATTTTTGCTAATTATTTTTGTTTTCTGCTTCAAATAAACTAAATTTCGAATTCCAAAACTTATCAAGTTCAAATATAAACACAATATTTAGTTATTGAGATACACCGGATTTACATCATTCAATGGTTACGTTAGTTGACAGATCGACATTTCGAATAACAGCCGTCGTACATCATCAAGTAATTAATTGTTACTTGTAGATTCCACTAATGTTCAAAGTTTATTAGTTTTAGTCTCTCAACATATACGTCGTACGAATCTCTCCAATCTTGCGAAGTGACGTCACTACACAATTAAAACATACACAAGTATCTGTGAAGGCAGGAGTAAGTTATTATGATTGTTGCGAACTTTTAGACCACGCTGCTTGTAAATCAAAACACGTATCGTTGGCCGTCTGTCGCAACTGCTAAATTAACTAATTTCCAAATTCGCGCGAAACAAATAAATCCTCACCCCTTAACCCCAACTTACCCCTCCGAACTTGGAATAATGGCAGTGGTTCCGATAAGCGTATAACCAACTATTTGATTTGAGTATTAGTGTTACCACATCCACCATATATTCTCTCTATCCACCACATACAGGTACATCTACTTCTTCTGATTTAGGTGAGGTATTTTCTAGCATTCGTAGAGTTATCTAAAAAATCAACAACTTCATAAGTTTTTATTTATTATTTTTAAACTTTCACTCTTTAATTTCTCAGTAAGATAACATAATTTAAAATTGTTGCAACAGAGAGGAAAAACCTTTTTTAGAAGGAAATATGGGAGTCTATTCATTTACAGGGCTTATGACCTGTCATTGGCTGATTTGAGTTCTCAAAAAAAAGCATTGGTTTGGGTAGGTTATAACGATTTACCCAAATATTAAAAATTTTATGGCTATTTAACGAGTTGTAAATACAACAATGTTTAAAGTATGTTCGCAGACTGGCTAGATTTTCTCTCTAGGGAGTAGTTCGTATTTTAAATGGTTGCAACAGAGAGGGAAAACATTTTTGAGAAGGTAATATGGAAGTCTAGGCATTTACAGCCACCCAGCCAACGATTGGTCATAAGCCCTGTAAATGCCTAGACTTCCGTACTCCCTTCTCAAAAATATTTCCCCTCTCTGTTGCAAAAATTTTAATATGAACAACTCCCTAGGGAGAAAATCCAACCAGTCTGCAAGCATTTGGACATCCTCAAAATATTGTTGAGATAACATAATTATTATTTTTAAATACACTTTTTTCAATTCAACAATAAAATATGTAGTTGAAAAATCACAACATAAGTAATATAAAGAAAGCTTTGAAAATAAATAAATGTAATATGAATGTATCTTAAATTTTTTGTTAAGGGTTTATATGTAATTTTTTTTCTAAGGTATTATTAATTAAATATATCACAAGTCAGAATGTTACAAGTTGTATTGCTCATTTTGTTGTATTATCCGAGTGTTAAATATCCGAGTGTTAAATAGTTAATATGTTATGATCTCAATCTCGATCGTCGGCCTCGTGGTGTAGTAGTCAGCGCGTTTGCCTGTCATGCAAGAGGTTTCGGGTTTGACTACCGACATAGAGAGATTTTTTTGAAAAATACATGTTAACTTAAAACACGTAGTACTCTAAATAATTGGTACACATATTATTTATATTTTTATATATTTCATTGCTTTATATTGTTCTTTATTATATATTATACTCTTTTATTTATGTTTAAGTAATATGTATTCTTGGCACATATATATACTTTATATTTGTGTAATAACGATTTTAATTTCTTACATTTGATTAGCTGGGCATTTATAATTAAGTGGTTTTAGTTTTTCTTTTTTGTATTGTTGATTTATAAGTATAGGACTACTTATAGTCTAAAGATAAAAAATCTTTATCTTAGAACACGCTGAGCCATGTACGATGGAGACTATCATAAACAGAGAACACTCCGTTTTCATTTTACATTAGTTAGTTTTATATAAATTTCTTGTTAAAGTATGTACACTATTTTTTTGCAATAAATTTACACAATAAAAAAATTGCCACTAGTGATATATTACAGTCTTACTAAAACTTAATAAAAAAATAATGAATAAAATAAAAAAGTTTAGAAAACACACATAATACATGATTTTCATAGTTGTTGATGTAGTATTTTCCAGTTTTTTTTTTTTATAAATTTGGTAAATACCACCATTATACGTTGTTTTATACAATATTTCCTTTTGGGTATTATAAAGTACACAAGCGAAACAATTTAGTGAAATTGTGACGGTAATAAGATAAGTTACCGTAAATCCAACGTAACTTTCAGGTCTCCAGATATCTATTAGGCTGACATCTATTGTCTTCACACTAATATCAAACTGTTACACCTAAAACTTTATTTATTACAAACTAAAGATAACTGGGAAGTTACAGACGTGAAGATTAATTTTAACACATATTATCGTTTATATTAAATGTACAGGTGTTTTGTCCTATTTTACTCGTCGACTGCAAATACGTTGAGTTAGCATTTTTCAATCCAATATAGGTACTAATTTGTGTGTAACTTATAAATCGATGTATTTTTTGTATGTTGGACAGCGAAAGAACGGCTAAAAAGATTTACGATGTGAGTGTTGATGAATGCAGAAACCGATGTAAACTGAGAAAAACATAGCCTTGAGCAGATCCAAGAAATACTTGAAGATGGACATGTCAAAAATCGGCGTACATGCATGAAAATATGTATGAATGTAGAAGAAACTAGATCTGTATGTAATGACAATGAAGCGTTCTATCCTCTCGCCTACCTTTAAGGGGAAATTACGTAATGGTTTGTTTGTTTGCAAAACATTTTTTAATGCTTGAAATCATCGTCAGTAGATTATATTTAAATTCTTACATAAAGCTCTTTGTGGAGAAAAATATAAAATGTTCAGGCTAAAACACTAATGAAGTGGATTATTTTGCTTATAATTTAAGTTTACCAATACAAAATAAAATTTTAAAATCTGTACCTAAGATGCTGGATGCAAATCCAAACGAGTCGGGTTGTGGTCCTATGGCTAGTGTCTCGGACTCACAGATCAAAGGTCCGTGGATCGAATCCCACTCTACCACAACTTGATTCCCATTTTCTATTAGTGAGTTGTTTACATCTCTTTGAAAATGGCCATCAAAATTTAATATTTGGGTAAATCATAAGAACGCAAATATTTTTTTTATTTTAAAAATTAAATAAAATGTTCTACCAAAGTCTAAATAATCTACTTTCTCTAAGTGATTACTAATAATTCATAGCATTTATTTCTATTTTCAGTATCTCAATACATTGGTTTTTTCATTATAAGACATACGTTTCTTCAAAATCAATGGACATGATCATAAACTGGATACAAATATCGAAATATAAATAAATAAATGTATTTATAATTAAATTTTATCAAAATTAAAATTTTCATCCGTCATCCTCTGAGGTACAGAAATTTACAGTCATAAATTGGTTAATCTTCTACTTCCGAAAATAAATGAAAAAATTTAATAACAATTGAATACTTTTTAATAGTAATTTTAGGGTAAAAAGTAAAAAAAAAGAATAGAACTAGCTTATGTTATACAAATAAATCACGAGCAATTATCGATTGATGACTTTGATATATTAAAAAGTATAATGTATAGATAAACAATTATAGTATCGAGATTAAAGCACGGCTATCGGCAGCAAACATATGTTATTATGGCCTGTTTAAACATCTGGGATCCAAATTGCTTACTAGAAAAACTAAGACCATTATTTACAAAACTCTCCTCAGACCGGTCATTACATATGGTGCCGAATGCTGGGTTATGACCAAAAGAGATGAAAATGTGGTATTAGTATTCGAAAGAAAAATATTAAGGAAGATATTTGGTGCTGTCAACCAAAACGGAGTGTGAAGGAGACGGTTTAATCATGAATTAGAGGCACTGTATGGCGAACCCAACATTGCACAATTTCATCAAAATAAGAAGATTACAATGGTTGGGCCATGTGCACAAAATAAATGATAACCGCACTCCAAAAAAGATTTTATACCGAAAGGCAGACGAAGCAGAGGCAGACCAAAATTAAGATAGCTGGATAATGTTGAAAATGACATTAGAGCAATTGGCCTGATGAACTGGAGAAGAGCCGTGGGGTGCAGGGACGAATGGAGACGAATTTTGGAGGAGTTCACAACGGGCTGTAGCGCCACTGATAATGGTGATGAAACCTTTTATAGTATTCTGGCTTGATTTTTTCAAAGTATGTTTTTTTTTAATATAAAAAGTATACTGAAATATTATTTCATATACCCGCGATCCTATAACTTGGTAGGCAAGACACGCTTCTGTAGATATACACTTTACGTTTATCTAGAAAAGTAATATATTTTATTTCATTTTCTCCATAAACTGCGTACATTTGTACAATGATTGGACAGGGCAGTAACTCTGGAGGCAGAAAGGTTTATTAAACATTATCTGAAGGAAGGTTAGAGCAGAGACGAATAGGCAAAAAACTAATACGAGAACCACAAGGAACATATCCTTTGGGAAGAATGAACTCTTAATACAGTCACGTACTCTCCCCTTAACCCCAGAGGAAATTAATATGACACCATCAGATATTTTTATTGATATAAAAAGGGGAAAGAGAAAGTAATAATTCGGGTTCATGGTAAGACTAAAAATCAAAATGAAGATATAGCGTATTTAAGACAAAAGGCGGTCTGACTTTTCTTCATACAAACGTATTCTCGTATTTGCCCCCTGAGTTATGGCACTATTTAAAAAAAATATATATATTTAACAAATTTACGGACAATGTTCAATTTAAACAAATTATTTAACGAAAAACAATAATAATAGAGTAACAAATAATTGAGGGAATACAGCAAAGAAAAGCAAAGACAAGTGAATACATAAGACAAGCATTATGGAATCCAGGTTTATTTTACAAATATACAATCAATTTATTGGGAGTATTTCTTCAGCCTATTTGTAATAAAAATCAATTTACAATCAAAAGAATTTAGATCTTGATTTTCATTTACAAATCTAATAATTCTGGGTAGAGGCGCACGGAAACCATAATTAGTCTTATGATGACCGAGGAACAGAATTTCATTATTTCTGAGTCTACGTAAATAAACATTAAGAGATATTTGTTGGAGAATAGTCGGGACATCAAATAAACTATTAAGTATCTTAAACATGCAAATTAAATCTGCATTAAATCGACGTTGTGGGAAACTGGATATATTCAGGCAATGTTCCATGTCGGTATAGTTATAGTGATCTCTTTGGTGTGTAGTTATTGTTTTTTTCGACAACAACCAAATCGGTCCGGTTTTGGAGTGCGGAAAATGGGACAGTGAAACGTCAATTTTAGTTAGGCATAATTAGTCCGACGTGCAGTTGTCTTTTTTGCACAGTATCTGGAATGCATTTGCGAGACACAGGGAAAAAAACAATGTTCAAATACATTATCACAAAAATCCTCAGCTGTCGCCTAGCTTCTCAATTCATGAGAATTATTTGTTTCATTGAATTAATAAACCTCTTTTATTTTTTTTACTTTTAGAAACCCCAATACAATAAGGGAGCGGTATATTAAGAAATGTTTTTTTTTCTCTTTATAATGCGTTTAATTGAAATTAATTATTTATTTTAACGATTTCTGTACATATAGAGTTTATATAAAATATTTTCATAACCAAAAATTGTGTTGCTTTCAATTGCCAAATATCTCCTTATTGTTTTTTATTTATCTTTTATTTTTACTATTTATGTTTATTCATTTGGATTTGTTTTATTTTTTTTATTAATACTAGTATTTACACGTATGTTTAATTTTTTAATTATAATTGGTATATTCTCTAATTCGTATTTGTTCTTCAATTTTTAATTATTATCGGTATGTTTTCCAATTTATATTTATGATTCATTTCTTAGTTACTAATGCTTTATTTTTATAATTTGTATTTATGCTTCAATTTTTATTATTTCCGGTATGTTTACTAATTTAGTTTTAATTTTGTCTCATTTTTTTAACTATTAATGGTCTATTTTCTAATTTATATTTATGATTCAATTTTTATTATTATTACATGCATGTTTTCTAATTTATTTTTATATTGATTTTATTTAATGTAACTTTAGTTATTTGAAATTATTAAGCATCATTTAATGAAATAAAAAAAAATACATATAAAAAAGAAGGTCCTTTCTAAATACAGAAATTTCCTAGCTAGTCGAGACCTGAAACAAAGAAACTCTGTACATTTTAAAACTGTGAAATACATAAATAAATAAATATAAAGGTACATATCTGTCTCTAGTTAAATTTGTACTCTGTAACAATACTTTAATTAATTATGGAACGCATTACACTCGAATGACGCTCGCTAATTGTGGAATTGTACTTTAAACAAAATAGAAAAATCCTCTCCATGATACAGGCCTTTCCATGAAATTATAAATTTGCTGCGAGACAAGTTTGTCGTCAGCATTATTTTCAAATATGGTCACTATAATCCTATAATTTGATCAACATCACTGGCGTTGTGGGCATCTACAGCCCGTGGTGGGCCCTGGCCTCCTCCAAAATGTGTCTTCATTTGTCCCTGCACCCTGCGGCTCTTCTCCAGTTCGCCAGGCCAATTGCTCTTATGTCACTTTCCACATTATCTAGCTATCTTAATTTTGGTCTGCCTCTGCTTCGTCTGCCTTCCGGAGTGATATAAAGACTCTTTTTTTGGATACGGTTATCATTCATTCTGTGTACATGGCCCAGCCATTGTAATCTTCTTATTTCGACGAATTGTGCAATGTTGGATTCGCCATACAGTAACTCTAATTCGTGATTTAACCGTCTCCTCCACACTCCGTTATGGTTGACATCACCAAATATCTTCTTTAATATTTTTTTTGCAAATACTAATACAAAACTTTCATCTTTTTTGGTCATAACCCAGCATTCGGCACCATATACAATGACCGGTCTGAGGAGAGTTTTGTAAATAATGGTCTTAGTTTTTCTAGTAAGCAATTTGGATCCCAGATGTTTAAACAAAACATAATAACATCTGTTTGCTGGCGATAGCCGTGTTCTAATTTCAGTACAATAATTGTTATCATTAGTCATTTCAGTACCTCAGTATTTAAAGAAGTTGACATTGTCTATGCGGTGTAACCCAACGTCAATTGCCTGTTGTACATAGTTTATTTGTGACTTTCTTGCTTACATATATTTAATCTTAGATGTATTTATTTTAAGACCCATGTCACTTGCAGCCATTTCTAGCTTTAGAATTCATCTTTTCATCCCGGGGCATCTCTGGAGATTAAGTCTAGGTCATCTGCATAGGCTAATATCTGGGTGGTCATTCTAAAAATAGTTCCTGTTGTTTCTACTCCTGCGTCTCTGATGGATTTTTCAACAGCAATATTAAACAACAGGCTTGCCATACCAATAATTTGATGCCATTGGATTATTTCCTACTGGGCTACATTAAGTCCACGGTCCATAAAAACAAACCAACAACTCTTGAATCATGGAAAGCCAGTATAACACGCATTTTTTTGGAAATAAAAAAGGGAGCTGTTGGAAAAGGTGGCTGAAAATCAGCCTGACAGAATGCGTAACGTAACTGTTTGCCGCGGATAACATTTTGTTAGATCATTAAAAAAAATGTATTTGTTGAACGAAATATAAAAAAAATCATACTAACATATATTTGCTTTTTTGATTTCAATTCAATATGTTATCACGTTTAAAAATTGAAAAGATATTTTTGTTAAAACACTTATGTTTCTTATGACAGCCGCCACTCAAATTAGCTTCTGGTAGTGCAACAGCAAACTCATTATTTTAAACTGACTACGAGTGAATGTTTCTCAGTAACAATAATAGTTTGTGTCTATTACAATATTTCACAAAATATTTTAATGAAATTTATCTGTTTTCTGGCATCAGCTGAGGTTTAAAATCAAACTACATAGATCAAATAATGGCAAAAATAATTATTAATCTCTCATTTTTCCACATGAAAATTTCATGTGATATCCCTAACCCCAATACTCTCGAGTCTTAAAATCCAGAGAACTTATGTCTAATCAAAAATCTTTCCGTAACACGGAGTCAACTTGGGCAAACACTACCGCAACTTTGGCAAATAGTAAAGTTCCAATACGATTGCGATGAAAATATTTATGTAAAGTGCAAATACACACGATTCCCAAGATACTCCAAGGGAACCCGAATATGGAGATATCGTAGTGGTTCTGTCAGACCTACATTGATCGTGAAAGGGAATCAGTCATCCGAAATATTGGGATCATTTGCATACTTATTATATGTGGTGAAAGATCAACAAAGGAGTCATCATTTCCCTTAGCGGAATCCAAGATTTGCTCAGCACCGAGTAACTTGGAGACGAAATCGTTTACTAAAATTGGTTCACAGAAACTTCTGTAATTTCATGGATATATTGTAAAAATACGTTTACAGAATTTTTTTTCTTTTAGTAAGCTTTTGCTGAACGCCTTCGGAACTAACAAACCATTAATAAAGGGAATTTGGTCAACGTAGTTGCTTAACATAATCATCATTATTACCATTCCCTTTCCGCACCAAATGGTGCATAGGGCACTGTATTGTGTAACGATTATATTTCATACTGCCCCATTTAAGCAGCGCGTAATTAAGCACGGGTCCGAATAATATTTTTGGTACGTCGAAATTCGAGTATGGCAATACCGCAACAGACCGTGCATTTAAAAAGCAAAGGCCGCCCGTCAAAGTTGAACTTCAAATTTCGACGTACCAAAAAATATTATTCGGACCTGTGCTTAGTTACGCGCTGCTTAAATGGGGCAGGATGAAATTTAATAATTATAACTGGTATACCAATCGTAGCGTTTATTGATTATTTTTATAATATAAAGGTAAAATAATCAGTCTTAAGCTTCAAATCTATAGACTATGAAATATTTTAGTGTAAAAACACATTTTAAAATAAATATTTCATTTCGATCATATCGGGAATCGAACCCGAGACCTCTTGAATGGTAGACAAACGCGCTGACCACTACGCTACGAGGCTGACAGTTGCTTTAACAAATTTGTTAAAAAATTAAGCGTTAAACCGGTAAGAGTGTGCGACTGGTAATATTGATTGATTGCGAATTTTTCCAGGAAATCTAAATATCCGCTTAGTACTACATCCGGAAATATTTACGTAGGTATAGTTAAATTAAAAATATACGAGTAACGACTTTAGTACACAATTTTCTTGCTAGACGAAATATATTTTTTTATAGATATCAGAGCTATTATAACAATACGAGGGATGTGTTGTTTTTATAAAATTTACTGTGGTAACACGCTATTTATTGAACGTCAAAGGTCATGGTTAGTTCGATTCTTGACTATTTATATTAAAAAAATGTTTTTCTCACCAGAAAAATATATATTTATTGTGTATGCAGATAGTTGGTAGAATTCCGTTTTAAATTTGGTTAGGTATATAAAATAAAATACTTTTATTCCATACGTTTAAATTTAATATTTGGTAAATAAAGTTAAAATAAAATAGTTCATTAGTAAATTATACCTTGATAGAAAAGCTTGGTAACTTTGATACTGTTGATAAAAAAAGGCGGTTTTTAAACAAAGTTGTTTGATATTTATTTTATTTTTACATTTGATTGCAAACACGTTTGTATTTTATTTGATAAAATATAGCAATCACTTCCGCCGCTAAATAATTGTATTTAAATTATTTTTATTTCATAGTGAAACGCGAGATATTGAGTAATTTTTTTCAGAAATAACCCCAGTAAATAAAACAGAATTGAAATGATTGTATGTAGGGTAGAAAGGAAGAAACGGAATATGATTACGTAACCCTCGTAATCTACATAGTCTACGATTTTCTATTGCCGTGGTGGGTGCTTCATACAAATATTCGGAAGAACTAACTCATGCTCCCAATGTACAGGATTCTCGTCACGATTTGAGTCCTGTATGAAAATGCACACCTCAGAAATTTCCAAAGAGACATGAAAATTTATCCTGACAAGAGAAATTTTCCCTTCAAGTGTTAAATAACAACCATCGCTGAAATGTCAAAATGTTCTTACGTGCGCACTAAATATTAAATCATTCTTATAAGATTTTCTCTCCAGGAATATTATTATACATACGAGAGTACATAGTTCAGCGTGACAGACTGGAATAATATATTACCCGGGATATAACGGGGTGCTTCTGCAAATTTAAATAATAGGATCCATTTTGGGATACATGATAAGGAAGAGATTCGAAGAGGCGTCGCGACGGTAAATATAATATCATTACTCTCGAGATAAGAGCGCATATCAACAGAAACTATATTTATTATTTTGATCACAGTACTTAATAAATTATTTTTGATTATGACCAAACACAATCACCATGATAATAATTCGAATAATTTAACATGATTTTACTAATGATCGCAATCGAAAAGTTTTATTAAAACCGAAAAGCTAAAACAATGTAATGGGTCATAAAAAATCATTATAAAAATTTAAAACATTGAAATGAAAGTTTGTAAAAGCAAAGCAATGAAAAAACAGGATTCATAACATAGAAAAAAATAATAAAAGATATAAGCTGGTGAGGATTTTTAATAATTGAATTATGAGTATTTTTGCTGTTCAATTGTATAAAAAATACATGACTGATTGATATAAAAAAAATGTCACCGGCGGCGTAAGTCCCCAAAATGGTCAGCGGTGGCGGCGTAATCAGGGTGAAATATCGTAATCGGAGTGAAAACGTCTCAATGAATTTGAGCAAAGATTGACCATTATCTAGCTCTCTAATTTGGCGTACATCTTTGGTTCTACCGATTTTAATACCACTAAGCATTTATTTTTTAAAAAATGGAATTTATGTTTTCGTGTTAATTCGTAGAATACCTATAATATGAAGAAAACCATTTTTAATTTAACAGTTGATAATGTTAAAATAAAAAGACAATTCATAAAATGTACTTAAATGCTACGCCGCGCAGCCTTTATTGTGTTGGTATGCATTACAAATACGCGTTTTCGTTTAGAGGCAAGACCAAACGAGGCAAGACCAAACTTGTTCATAATCTTCAAAAAATGACTAGAAACTATTTGAAATATGTGTATTATGGTCATAAAGTTCTAAGTTAAGTTCTAAAAAATAACTGAGTAGCGATATAAAAAAGGACCGACCGTTTGTTAGTTTAGTAAAAGTCCATAGACATTTCTGTAATTTCTTTGATTCAATAAAAAATGATTATGATAAAATTATAAATCAACTTATCAATGAAACTTCTTGATTTAGTTTAACTTTTTATTATTGTCTTTTTGTATAGTCTTGAAGATGCTTACTTAGGCGAAAGCGCTTGTTGGTCAAAATAATAAAAAGTAAAACTAAACCAAGAAGTTTCATTGATAAGTTTATTTATAATTTTATCATAATCATTAACTATGGAGTTATATCAAGAAATATCAACAAAAAACCTCAATATTATCAATAAAATATTTATTTTTTTTAAAAACCATCTCGTCAAGAAAAAATGACAAAAGTAAGTTAAATGCTGTCAAAATGCGGTCTCTCGGACAAATCTGTTATAAAACTAACGAAAGGTGCACAAATGTCAAGATCCGTGAATTTTGTAGGCTGAGACAAACATTATCGACAAATTCAAGAAAGGATCGCTGCGATGCGATGGACAAATGTAAATGTAAAGCGAATGGACAGCGAAAGAATACCTAAAAAGATTTACGATGCAAATGTTGATAGATGCTTAAAACGAGGAAAACCGTGAAAACAAAGTCATTTAATACTTGACGATGGACATGTCAAATATCGGAATAATCGGCGCGCGTGCAAGAGAATATGTATGAATGTAGAGAAAGCGAGGTCTGTATGCAAAGACAGAGTGCTGTAATGTTCTTTTCACTTTGCCTACCCCTACTGAGAAACGCGTAATGGTTTGTTTGTTTAAAAACGATAGTCAAAATAATTTAATGATATGCAAGGTTCGAAGATATTGTTCCGTAATGACTCGTCATCTATTTGCGACCCGAAGTGTCTTCATATCTGATCAAATCGTTTAATCATAATACCAGTAATTAAAACGTAGTTTGAAACAACTTAATTTATTGTTAATTGAAAGATGGATCCGACATTTAATGAAGACGTGTAAGCAACTTTCTGGCCCCTTGATTAAAATTTGAGCCAATTATTTTTCTAATAACCATGCAGACAGGTAACGTGTGATTTGATGCAAGCAAGCAAGGAAATATCCGTTGAAGGTTTAAAAGTGTATTTTCTCATTCGAGTACAAAACACGATGATTTGAACAACTCTATAAAATTTTATATGCTAAACTCCAAATTTATTTGACAGCTAAGCTCCGCCTTAGAAAACTTTGATGTATAAGCTGTTTCAAAACTTTATCATCTTTTCAACATTATGAAACAATTATATAATGTTTTAACTTATAACGTATTTAATTCTCAGTGTTTAAATCAACATGTTATTATTTTTTAATATTGAAATCCTGGTTAATGTTTTGATTTACGTTGGAATATTATTATACATTTCACACGGTAACTGTTTTAATATTGTTAAAGAAGTTACAACGTATTGAACGTTTCTCAATGGTGCATGGGATACTGGATTGATGAAAGCATGGATCGTATCTTGATCGTTTCGTGTATTCGAATGGAAACTAGGGACACATGCTTCGCTTATATGCGCTTCTGACGAATAGTGAATTGATGTGAACTAATCTGTTTAGAAAACACAAACGTAGTCGCTAACGTAAATTTAATTGACTAAAGAGAATTTAAAAATAAAAAAATATTTGCTACAACCTTTTTTTTCCGTCAATAAACATACAATATTAAATTTTTAAAGCATTTCATGCGATAAATATAGCATTTTTAATGAAGGTGTTTTTATTTTAATAATCTAATAACAGTATTAAATTAGACAGATAAATGGGCAGACTTACTTATTTTTCCACAAAAACGGTTATTAGAGAGATAATTATAATAATATTATTATCGAAAGTTTAAACAAGGCCGTTTTAGTAAAAATCACTTCAAGGGAGCTATACAGTAGACAGTTGAGATTTTAGTTCCTAGTTTCCAATTATGATAAAATTAAAAAACAGATAGAATCTAAATTACAGCACATCTTGTAGCTACAGAGCGCATAGACGGTATGAAATTTAGTCCCTATTTACAATATTTAATAATTTTAACTACCATTTTTTTTAAATCGTTATAACTACGAGCTATTTTATTTTATTTTTATTTTTATTTTATTTTATTCAGAAAACATACAATTATACAAAATAAGTATTAAAAATAACAATTTATTAACATAAAAAGACCAATTAAGTTTTCATGAATTAAAAGATATAAACATTAAATGTGACAAAGAAATAAAAAATAAATAAGAATTTTAAGTGAGAAAAGAATAATTGTTGACATTTGCGTTTTCCATGGAGGTAATAAATTAAAATAAATAAAAATACCGAATATACACTCTATTCTAGATATTATATTGATCATTGCTATCAGCATCGTATTTACACACATATTTTGTGTTTGTTCCTGGTTGGACATATGATGTCCGCAAATAGCCTCTGGTCAACTTTTTTGGGTGCCAAATCCAATATATTTCATTAATGGTAATGAGTTTTGGTATCAGCCTGTATCTAAATATAATTTAAGAGTGCAAGCTTCCATCTCATGGGGACAATCATGTCGAACATATCATTAAATGTAAATATGTCTTCTTACAATGCTAAAATAATAATAACTCTGCCGCAGGCGAGTAATGGCGTTTGTTCGCGGTATTATTTATATAATACCTACACGGCAAACTAAAGTAATGGATGATCCAAACTTGAGTGGGCAGATAAGACGAATTTCATAAATTATTATGCTAATTTGTTCCGTAAGAATTCCTTAACAGGTCGAATCAATATTTTCCCATCAGATATAGATCATTACGTGTACGATTCTCGATTAAATCTTAAGAACGGCTATTAAAGTATTATTTTTACACGTGTTCTATTAAAAGACTACAACATCTCACTACTGATCATACAATTAGACCGGAAGTCACTTCATAATTATTTTATGAAGCATCATCTTCGTGATTTTTCATTTACAACTTTTTAAATCTTAGAATTTATTAAGATTGGTTTCTAAAAATTTTGAAAATATCACTCATTTACTTATAATAAAAAATACATATACAGTTTTATTAAACTTTTATTAATAATTTTTACCAGTGAACAGGTTTTTTCAAGACCGACATCGTCAGACTGGTGAAAGACTATACGAATTTTAATGTTATATTTATACAAATGCAAGCTGGGATGGGTTGTCAATCGTGATTTTTTTTATAATTATGGAAATAAAAGAATTTAAATTAAAATAATTTAAGATTGCAGTGATAACCATTCAATGATTCTTAGTGTTAATGTCAATCGTATTTTATTTTTAATTATTAAAACATCTAATTAGACATTCCAGTTATTTCAGGAGAATTTTAATAAACAATTCTTGCTTTGGTCCGTGGAACTGCGTTTTAGAAGACAAATAATTTAAATGTAATTAAATAACTGAAGTTACCCTCGTTTCTCAGTGTCATTTAAAGGTGTTTCTAATTTCTTTGGAATGAATAACACGAAAACCTTCTTAAATTCCTTAGGAGGCGACGGGGGTTCAGGCAAAGCTTAGAGTTTTGGGTGAATTTTATGTTATGGCAACAAAATAGAAATAAGACAGTTTTAATTTATTTCAATAACATAAACGATAAGTTACTAAAAACTAAACAATAAAATTCAAATTTTATATTTGAAGCACTAACTTCGTGGTTATTCATTGAAATAAAATAAAGAAAAACAGCTTTGTTTTTAACCACTGACTTCCTTTTTTTTTCTACCGACTGGTTTCAAAGCTTTACAAGCTTCTTTATCAAGTTATACTTAACTATTTAATAAATTCTATCGTATTTAATTTTATCAATGCTGCGTATGGAGCAAATAAATCAAGTCTTTTTGTCTTTCTGTCTTTTTGTCTTTTTGTCTTGTATGAGATTGGTACGATATTTAAAACTATCTTGGAGTCCTGTCCAGCTTCCTACCCTTACAAGAAAAATACTTGATTTATCAGCTCCATAGATCTAATAAAAAATGAAATCGGAGAGAATTCATTAGTTAAATAAACCTTGATAAAGAAGCTTGTATAACTTTGAAACCAGTCGATAGAAAAAAAAAAAGTTGTTAAAAACAAATTTATTTTTATTTCTTTTATTTTATTTTATAATTATATATTAAATTTTACTGCAAATTTGAAATTCCGAGTATTAAAAAATACCAAATATAAGGAACTCAACCTATTAATCAATAACCAATTATATTGCTTCAATGATAAATAGTATTACTACTACTACTACTAGCATCATGCCATTACCCAGTACGGGTAGGCAGAGAGGATGAACAACCAAACACGTCTATCCTGACATACATTCCTGGCTACTTTCTAGCCACATTCATACATCTTATGATACATGCCCCTCGGTATTGTCTGCTTTTGACAAGACCTGACTTAAGATTTTAGTTTATCTGATAATGCCAAGACTTTTTCGGTCGTATGACTATTATTATGTTCATTATAATCACATAGCGCCCGGATTTATTAATCAAAATGAAGTCATGGAAATAAAACAAACGGCACAGCTTAACAGCTGCTTTAATGAAAATAAAAACAAAAACAATAAATTTTAATAGAAAAAAAATACACAGCAAAATTAAATAGAATTCTACAAAGTCAAAATATTATTTTTACATACGTACTTTGTATTATAAGGCACATTTTTACAATATTTATAGATAGAAGTACACCCAAATAGAAAAAATAGGTAAGTAAAATAATGGTCAGCGCGTTTTTCTACCATGCAAGAGGTCTCGTTCCATTCCCAAAATGTTTCATATAAATTATTTATTTCAAAATGTATTTTTCCACTAGAAAAAAATATCATAGTCCCTGGAATAGCACTTGAAGTGTAAAACTGATCATCTTACCTTCATTTAACAAAAATGATCGAGGTACGCTTCGGTTGGTGTACCAATGCAGTGCCAGGAAAGGATGATGATGATGATTAATATATTTTTAATGGGTTTTTTCGTCATGATGGCAACAACGACGCATGTGATTATCTTTAACTTTACACGAGAGGGGTGGAATTTTTTTTTCGACACTTTGTCACAACTTGATGAATACAAAAGTACCGGCGAACGTCGTTTTGCGCCGGTTCGATTTACGCCGATTCACAATTACGCCGGTTGTTGCCGGCGTGAGATTTGCCGGTTCGGCCGACAGTAGGCGCCGCGATTCTAATTACAAACATACTTTTACACGTTGTTTTATTCTATTACCGTGTACGCGAGCAGCCTATTGTTTGTGTGAAATTGTTTCCGAGTTGGTTTTTGTTTTGTTTTTAAGAAAAGTAAAAAGGCATGATTATATTTTTATTTTATTATAATTGAAATTAAAAGAATATTCTAACTAACTAACTAACTAACCATCACGCCATTTCCCCAGAGGGGTAGGCAGAGAGGATAGAACGCCACACCACTCTGTCCTGGCACACTTCCTTTGCTTCCTTCACATTCATACATCTTCTCATGCACGCACGTCGATTATTCCGACTTTTCACATGACCACTTTCAAGAATTTGTTGTACTTGATCATGCCATGTCTTTCTCGGCCTTCCTCGACTTCTACAACCAGACACATTCGCATCATAAATCTTTTTAGCCGTTCTTTCATCATTCATTCGCTCCACATGACCGAATAAGAATAAGAACACAAAGAATATTCTCATATTTGTAATTTATGCTATGATTCTGCAAAAAAGGAAGCAACGATTAAAGCAAATGAAATTGGAAGCTTTTTTCAAAAAAAGTGTGGGAATTTAATTTAGTTACTATTCATTATTTATATCAAGAGATTATTACTAACTTTTCTAAATGAATTGAAACTACAATAATATATAAAGGATATGTATTAAATAAAAAATTTTGATTGTTTTTGGAATTTTGACACGGAACCTAACCTTACTGTATATCTTCCATTATATTTGTGTTCATTTTACGCCGATTTTTTTTACGCCGGTGTCTTTCGGATCGAAACCCCGGCATAAAACGGCGTTTACGTGTATATCCTTTGTAACTTAGGTTAGTTATACATATATATTTTTTTACACTTAAAACATCAAGATCAAATATAAAAGAAAGTCAATTTCAAAGAATTTTTTTTTCACATCTGTCGATGTTCTACGATCACGACGATTTGTCTAATAATCTAATGGTACTTTTTTTATGATTTTGATTTTATGGTTGTGTAAACATAAAATGATTATTAATAATTAAAGCATTAACTTTGTGGTCAAACATTTTACTAAATGTTTGTATATAACAACTTATCCACTTTTCTATATCTACCGTTTTCGAGACGTACGCTCCCTTCATCCCCTCCCTATTTTTTTAACTATTTCTCCCACAACGTAAAATATTTTCATAACTTCTCAGTGCATGTAACGGTTGCTTATTAAAATGCATGTCATGTTGTTTTTTATTTTTTGTGCAACACTAAAGGTGAAGGTGTCTAGTAAGTTTTGCATGTTGGTTTAATCGGTGTACGTCTCGAAACCGGTTGACATAAAAAAGTCGCCAATTGGTTATGTGCAAATAATTAATTTATATCTATTTATTTTTTATCTATTTATTTTATTTGATTTAATAGCATAATTATACATTTTTACAATTTAAAAAAATTTCACTTGTTATATTTTTACTAAAACTAAAATCCCACCAAGCCACTTTTTGTAGCTTGTTGGTGAAGATTATATTTATACTGACTTAATAATATTATTTACATTCATAAAAACAATGAATAACATATAAAAATTAACAGCCGGAAAGATCAGAATAAACATGTTTATACAAATAATAATATATAAATTTATTTTTTAAATACAAGAAAATACATGAAAAAATAAAATATTTACACCTAAGCTACTATCCATATATAAACTCTTGATCGAGTAGCCACTCTCTTATTTTGCTCTTGTTACAATGTGAGTTAAATTTAAGTTCTTTTGGTAATAAATTAAAAATTCTAGGTACTAAATATTTGAGAGTTCTATTTCCATATTTATTGCATACTTTTGGCTTTAATAACATTTAATTAAATGTTTATCTAGCGATGGTTATACAGTTTTCTGAGAGGATGTAATAATAGTAGCTACCATTTTTCACATACTCCATGATCCTAAATAAATACATTCTTGTAAGATTTAGCCACGCCAGCTGAATTACAATGGACGATCGTACTCCGTACAGCCAACTTTGCAGTACGCTGGTAATTACACCTGGTCCGCAACGATACAAAAGGAAAATGTTTTATTATACGTGATAAGATTTCTGTACCAAGGGCGTAGGAAGAAATGTAATGTTGCACCACACCCTGATCAGAGGATCAGAACAAATACCCGATATTAGCATACATAAACCTGATCGTAATCGCCATACAGTAAGTTCCACAGCAACATCTTAATGGGAGATAAGGATCAAGTAAGTGCACACTGACTTACTACTACTCATTATCATCGTTATTTCGAAATCGCAAAGTGGTGCAAAGAGCACTGCATTACTACACCAAATACAGACAGTTAAATAAAACTAATATTTCCCGTTTACCATGCCAGGGATCAAACCCAGAACCTCTAGAATTCGCCAACCACTTCACAACAATGCGGACTTATCCCCATTAAATTTCATTTCCTGATTTTTTACCTGTGATTAGCTATCGTTTCGATTTAAATAGTCAAGACGTGTGTCTCGTTATCGTTTATACAGAGAATGCCTTAGATCACTTGGAGAGACAAATTTATAAATGAGATTCTTCTATAACGTATGAAAAAGGATACATTATTGAGCAATGTAAAAATGAGGAAATTACCATACTTTGGACATGAGATGAGAGGGAAAAAATTCCAATTGATTAATAATACAGGGGAGAATACAAGGTAGAAGAGAACCGGGACGTCGAAGGGTTTCCTGGCTCCAAAATCTAAGACAGTAGTGCAAAAACAATACCACATCATTGTTTAACACTGCAGTTAACAAAGTAGAAATAGCTATGATAATCTTCAACCTCCGCTGAGGAGAAGGCACTTAAAGAAGAAGAAGATGTTTTAGTACAATTTAAAATTGAATTTATATAACAAAACGTTTTTAATTTGATATTTTTTAAATTATATGTATTTCGGCCAATATTTTAATTGTAATTATTAGCGCGTTTGCTTTAACGGGTGTTTTCAAACGAGAATATTTCATAATCCCTGCACTGGTACCCGAAGCGTAAGACTGATCATCGTACTTTCATGAAATAGAAATGATCATGAAACGCTGCTATTGATGTACCAATGCAGTGCCCTACGGACCATTAGATGCGGAAATAGAATGATGTATTTCGGCAAATACTATCATGTTTTGGTAAAAAATCCTCAATAAAGAAAACAGGTTTTTTTTAAAACAAATGAATTGTACCCTACATAAATAAATGTATAATAGTTTTAACTCAGGGAACTAACCAAAAACTACTTGGTTGCCTTTTACTTTTGTCTCCAAACTAGCGAGTGCGTTCGTTTGAGTTATTATATGATATTTTACGGCACTGTCATGAAACATCTTAAGTATGCAAAAAAAATGTACTGCTATTGAAAATATTAACTGAATAGCCAAATAAATAGGAGATTAGGTTTCTTAATTTAACGACCCGTTAAACATTCACATAACAGATTCCCACCAACACCGAACCCTGCATATTTTTATGACACATTAACGATTATTTTTCTAACCATTCTGAAACGATTTATGATTTAAACAGTTACTTCAATAATTCACGCAATTAAATGTCATACTTTATCGCAATTAATTATTTTTATTTATCAATGAGTCACGGTAAGGCTATTGCTAGAAGAGTTACGTATGTTACAGAGATAACAAACCAACTGAGCAATATTTTCTCGCAATAATAAATAGCCACTGCTCGTGGCACTCAGTAGTTATCTTAATTATGACTCGAGTGAGTGGGAATCGAGATAACCTAAGATGTTTGCGGACGGAAAAATCACTAATTATAATAAAAGGGAAATATCACATACTACAAATACCGATTAAAATATATGAAAAAGATTTAAAATCATTAACTGTATTTTAAAAATCAATATGGATTATGTGGAGAAATGTTTTTATCCATAAATGTATCAATAAAAATACATTCGTAGAAAAACGCGAGGTATTTGGCCTTAGTTGTTGTGACGTCAAGATTTGTGATAATGATCTAAAGAAAATTCAATGGCTAGGAACAAATAAACTTGAATCGTGACGTATTAGGGGCCCGGCTGAAGGAATGACCGTTTTTGCGGGATGTTAAAATTACAAATTTAAAAGTATTTTTTATGCTGGTAATAATTAACAAAAAAAAATTTTTTACTGGACTTTTTTTTTAGATCTTTTCTACTTTAAATTCTTATTGCAAATCAAACTTTTATGGTGTAAAATAGTTATTTAAAAAAAAATAATTGCACATTTAGTGCGGGAAAAACATTATATTATTGGATGGGACGAAACATAAAGAAATACACATAAAGAGACTTATTATTTCAAATATTTGACTCCATACTAAGTTACTTTTGTTGTTAAAAAGAAAAACTTTACATCCTATTATTTACTCGAATATTTAAATTTTCAGACCATTTCCAAAAAAACGTAGCTGGCTTGTGCTGGAAAAATGGAAATCGAGTTATGGTAGAGTGTAAAAATCATAGGTGTAATAGAGAGTACTTTTCTTTATGTTCCTGATGACTACCTTAGACATAGGCAACTTAAGCTGTTTTATCTTCCTGCCTGCAGAACCAATCTGCCGATGATAATACCAGTAGGAAGAGCAATGTCTTTACTCAACCTTATCTCGTCTAATTTCGATATCTTTCATATTAGTGAAAAAAATTCAGAAAGGATAGCATCTTTTTTCTATAATTGCTGGGTATGTTTATTTTTCCATCTTTGCATATTGAAATTTGAGTATAAATTTTTTCGTGTTATGTATGCCATAAAATATTTTTGTATTTTAAAAAAACGTGTGTAAAATAAATAAATTTAAAAATAGGGCACTGCATTGGTACACCAATCGCAGCGTATCTCGAATTTTTTTTTTTACATTAAGGTAAGGTGATCAGTCTTGCGCTTAAGGTACCAGTCTAGGGACTATGAAATATTCTAGTGTAAAAACACCCTTTTAAATAATTTTTCATATCAACCATGTCGAGGATCGAACCCGAGACTTCTTGCCCTTTAGGCAAATGCGCTGACCATTGCACCACCAGGCCAACAAATAAGCAAGTAAAATAAAAAAAATACGTAATCAAAGCTATTTTTATCGAATAAAGTAGATTGTCTCCGAAACAATTATACGGAACAAAACGTTGCAGACAATCGAAGGATTTTTCTCATACGCTTTACATAGTTCTCACTAATACATACGATATGAAAGTATTCGGAGAGGCGGCTCGTACGGCACAAAAGATTTCAATTAAAACGAGCAAACATAACAGCACTGGTTTTACTTAAGTCCGAACCAGCAACGAGTCCTCACGGAATTATGACATGAAAATGCACTCCGTTGCTGCTACAATAAACATTCCTTATCCAAGAGCAGCCATGAACAATAATTTGCCGTTTTAGCGAAGCAACTGGAGGATATTGTTCGTACATACGAGCATG
The DNA here is from genome assembly GCF_059751315.1 of Micrasema longulum. NCBI lineage: Eukaryota > Metazoa > Arthropoda > Insecta > Trichoptera > Brachycentridae > Micrasema > Micrasema longulum. The sequence continues at coordinate 179,836 of NW_028277358.1, forward strand.
TACTTGTAGGTAGATTATAACTACAACACAAAAGCTTTCCAAACGCCTATTCGTGGTCACTGCAAACAGTTTATTTGGAAATCGGTAAAGGAGCGATATAAATTAAATTTCCATGTTCGAAGATAACTTCAAGACATATTTAAGAAAAAAATATCTCTTAACGCCAGAAAATTGCTGAATTGTATACATGAAAGCTCTCAATGTGATCCAACAATAGGGAAATATAACATACTACAAATACCGATAAAAATATATGAAATCGATTAAGAATAATTAATTGCATTTTCAAAAGAGAAATGATTTCATGCATAAATGTGTAAAAGAAATTTAATATAAATACGTTGCTAGAAAAATGCGACGTGTTTGGCCTTAGTTGTTGTGACGTCAAGATTCGTGATATTGTTGTGAACAAATTTCAATAACCAAGAACGAATAAACATGAATCGTGACGCATTGGGGGCGTGGCCAACGGAATGACCGTTTTTTAATTCAAATTTGCAAATTAAAAGTATTTTTTTTGCTTAAAATATATTTTTTTTACTTGACAGTATTTTATAGACCTTTACTTAATAATGTTAGAAAAAACGTGATATTTCCCTATTACAATTATACATTTAAATAAAACATCGCTTTATGCGTGGATAAATAAAGTAGTCGAATGTCATATGTTATCCACCATTTTGTGAGGAAAATCTAAAAAAATAACATGCACATAAATTATTAAATATCTATATAAACAAGTGTAAAATAAATTAATCCTAAAAAAAAGTATCTATTAACTTCAGCATTACGTCAGAGACCTTTTATTAGTAAATTAAGTGATATCTCTGAAATATTATATTACATTATACATTATTTTGTACGTTTTTAAAATTTAATTTGCTGTTTCTGTGACTTTAAGTTTTTATTTTCTGAAAATTAGTTCCATATATTTATGTACCTATTTGGATACGAAAATGTGATAAGTAGTTCTGTTTCAACCATCTACCTTTCAAAAGCTTATTTAGATAATAGTAAAAGACTTATAACCATCATAAAATAAACTCAAAAAGTTAGGTTTTTTTACAACCATCACGAGAGTTATGTTATGATGCCTTCAAAAATATGCGATATCTAAATATGAGCTTATAGCTTTAAACATTAATGAAAATGATTTTCCTTTCTGTTGCAATGAATTTAAATCAATAATAAATATTATTGATATTTAAAGCATTAACTCTGTGGTCAAACATTTTACTAAATGTTATTTAATATTTGTATATAACCACTTACCGACTTTTTTATGTCTACCGGTTTCGAGACGTACCCGTCTCTTCGTCAGGACACATACACACACCTTTACCATAGTTGTTGCACAAAAATATAAAACCAAAACGACATGCATTTTAATAAGCACATGCACTGATTAGGACAAACATGCACTGATTAGATTACAAAAAAAATATTCTGTTGTTTGAGAATGTAATGGTCACCCTAATTAACCTATTAAGCTAACCCCCTCCCTCCATCTTCTCTTCTTTTTTTATTAATTCTCAAACAAAAGAAGATTTTCATAATTTAATCAGTGCATGTGCTTATTAAAAAGCATGTCGTGTTGGTTTTATATTTTTTGCAACAATTATGGTGAAGGTGCATAGTAATTTATATAGATGGGAATTTAAGATGGACTCATCAAACTAATCATTAAAAATAAATTGAAAAAGCAAATTTACCTTTTCAAAACTATAAGAAATATAATAAGCCTAAAAGAACTTGTAAAAATATATTACGCAATTACTTAATCAGTTTTAGAATATGGAATAATTGGATGGGGATGTGCAAATGACACACTGATCAAGCAAATAATAATTGGACAAAAAGCTTTAATAAAAATTATCCTAAGAGTCCCAATCAGAACAAGCTCCCTCGGTATATTTGAAAATCTCAATGTTAATTCTATAAAACAACTGTATGCAAAAGCTTTGTTACTATACGCACGTAAACATTATTCTCTACCTTCCTTTACAAATACAATAGTTACTAGATACTCCACCCTGATGCTGCAAAAAAATAAAAAAATAAATACAACCTTCGGTCAAAGAGGATTGACCTACTACTCAGTTAAAGTGTACAATCTACTTCCATTATCCATAAGGACAATAAGTAAGTTCTCAAAATATAAAATAGCTATTAAGAAATGGATAGTGGAGGGGGGTTGCGCACGGATCGATGAGTGGATCAAGCCAAATATGTAAAATATATGCACTGTTTATGAATTTTATTAATTAGTCTATATAAATTGGTTATGTTTTTCATGAATATTTTTGTTTTTTATTTTGTTTATTATGTTAATTATAATTAGGTTAATTGGTTCAATTACGTTTTTTTTTTGTTCTTATTTTGTTAACTTTTTTAACTTTGTTAAATATATTTCATAACTTTGTTAAATATAATTATTTTAGGCATGTTTCACATTTTTGTAAAATGTTTCCCTCGGCACGGGACACCCCAGTGAGGGAACATTATTCTGTATAAAAAAAATACAAACAATGTAAAAGTATAAATAAATAAATAAAAATAAATAGTGGGTTTTGCATGTTGGTTTAATTGTTGTCCTGACGAAGAGACGAGTATGTCTCGAAGCCGGTAGATATATAAAAGTCGGTAAGTGGTTATATACAAATATTTAATAACATTCAATAAAAAATAGCTTAAGCATGTCGAAATGTTTGTAGACAATTGGATTTTACTCCTTAGGAAGTTAAACTATAAAATTATAGAAATAATTATTAATTTTCCGTGAACCACGCTTTATGAAAGTCTGGAGAAAAGGTGGGTAGCTAGGTACGAGCCGCTCCGCCTATCTGTACCAAAGGACAAAACTAATATTTTAGAATTACCAAGTTTTTGCGCTAAGGTGAAATTATTACCCTACACATAATAAAGTAAATATTCAGGACTTATTTAAGGGCTTAGCGAGCTCAGCGGTGAGATAAACTTTGTTTTTAAAAGTAATTGCTAAATTTTTTACCGGTTTGGGTATTTTTTATGTCGTTTGGAAAAGTTTTAATTAGTCGCAGTTTTATTTTTCACCTTTTAAATAATGCGTGTACTCAAAACATTTTAATTACTCTTTTAAATAATTAAAATGGGTATTGATAGAGTTTGAAAACTCCCATTTCATGCAAATGGCGAACAATATATTAATTGGGTTTTGCATGTTGGTTTAATTGGTGTCCTGACGAAGAGACAGATACTTCTCAAAACCGGTAGACAGAGAAAAGTCTATGTGTGGTTATTTACAAATATTTAATAACATTTTGATATATAATCGTGACTTGTCTCATATAATAAAAACTTCATTTAAATTTTCTTTTAATTTATTAATTCTTTTAAAATTGTATACGCAAAACATACCTTTAATATGGAAAATAAGTATATTTGAGCTACAAAGACAGAATGTATATTAAAAACAAACGAAAGTTATAGAATAATTTGAGGAAGGATCTTGATTAATTCATTTAAAAATAAAACTACACTGGTTAATTTATTGTCGATTATATAACTTTTAAAATAACTGTTATATAAAAACGAATAGCAAAGTACTCGATTACCCGTATGCAGAGACAAAACTTAAGGTGAGGAAAGTACATTCTAATCTCAAATACGGAGAATAACCCAAAGGTAAAGACAATAGAATGTACTTTCCTCACATTAAGTTTTGTCTCTGCATACGGGTATATATCTTGGTCATTCGAATTTATGTAGTCTTCAAATAAATTACTTTAACATGAAAAACTAAAAAATTAAAATCGTTTTATAAAAAAAACATTGTCTGACTTAATAATAAAGTTGGTTTTTATAACCATAGTATTTATGCTAGTTTTTGATGTAGTTAAAAAATATTTTGTTTTATTTACCATGCACCTTGGTAGATCGAGCTATCGACTTCATCGTAGTTTTAACTTATCCTCAAATTATGATGCTTACCTGAAATAAATACAAAAAAAGTTAGTTACATTCAAATAAAAGATAAAATTTATAATTAAAATAGCAATTATTTCTTTTTACAGGATTTTTTAGATTGGATGTACTTGTACCCCTTTGTATAAATAGTTCAATAACTTTCCTGATTTGAGCTATATCGTAACAGTTATGATTGGGTTAATGTGTATTTTTTAATTCGTAAGACCAAAGGTCGATTGATTTTATCGCTTTTGCGACATCATACTAATTCATTTATACACAAACTATAAATGTTCTGTGAAGAGTGCGCTAATTTGAATGTATATATTTTATTTGCTTGTCATATCAAAAATAACATTAGACAATAGAAGAGTCCAGGAATTTAAATGTGCCGATAAAATTTGTCTTTTTTTTTTATCCCAGGCGATGTTTTTGTTTCTGGCTTAAAAATTCCTGTTGAAACATAATCATATGCTTGGAAGTGCATAAAAATTCTTTAACACCTACTACTAGGTTCGAGCTGTGAGAAACCCGGTAGTTAAATGTCTTCAAGCTACAATTAAAAATATGGGGCAAGGGAATATACTGTGAGTCTATTTTTAAGTGGGTATCAGTGGGCGTATTTTAATGGAATTTACTGTAATAAACGTGATGGATTCGTATGATTATGCAATATTAATTATTAAATCTGCATAGAAAATCGTTTAATCTCAATTTGATATAAATCATCTCAATGTAAATTTGAAATAAGATACTCCGTTTTGTCCATCAAATGACACGTGTAAATTTTTTTCTTTTGTAAATCTTTGATTTCGCATAAGTTTGTATTGTAATTTATTATTTTTAGTGTTTTTTTTTTGTAATCTTCAAATCGCTAAATTTGACCGACTTTATAAGTCCAATATATAAAAAAAAGAAAAAAAATTTTTATTTCTAATAGTTGATCCAATGTTTGGAATTTAATATGGAAAACATTTCAATATAAACTACGAACCATTGCGTTGCCAGTTTTTCTGGATCATTTTTTTCTTCGCTTCATACAATCTTGTGATCAAATTTTTTAACCAGAAAACAGAACGTAATATTTTTTTATCTAGAAAACTAAATCAAATAACAGGTCAAAATTTTAGATTTTTCAAAAAACAGTTTTTGACAAATACAGCATTTTGTTAATATATTATAAACAGATTTTTTTCATCAGACCAAAAGTTTATATTACAAATAAGAAAACAACTTTGATATATTTTACTGGTATCAATTTTTAATCTTGTTTCAGACTACTGACCCCATTCATTTCGCGAGAGCGATATAATACCGACCTTCGGATACATAATAAATAACTCGCAAATAATTATAAAATGCATTTAAAAATACACAGATTTCATTTCGTCTTAACATATTTAGTAGTTAGAGCGAATTCAGATAAAGAAATAACTACAAATAACTAATTATGTATATTAAAGGATGTTAATAATTTATTTTACTAACAAATTACAGCGGAGACGAAAAACATTTTAGAAAAAGAAATATGGAATTCTAGGCATTCACAGGCTAGGCGGACTAGTTGCCACTTTACACACTGTGTAACATTCACTACTTTGCCTATGTTTGATTTTCTGCATGTCTTCAATTCTTCCATCGGTCGATTTTAGTGAAGTTAAAGAACTATTATTAGTATTATCATTAGTATCATTCTTTACATAGGATTCATCGTATGTCTTATAATCTATAATCAATAAAATTATAACTTTATAATCTAAATCAATAATTAGTAAATTAAACCTATCAAACGAATAAATTTGAATCAATAATCACGAATCTAATGCCAAGCTGTCTTGTCCTGCAAATATTCTTGGACTCTATAGTAGCTCTTTGCAAACAGGCTGAGCTCGACAAAATATTTTGAAAAAAATTGTTTTGAAAGCCTGAATTTCAAGAGGTACCTTACTGTAGAATAGTATGCAGTTTGAGGCAAAAAAAAAAAAATGCAGTCCAGTAGAGGGCACAACTAGCATATCTTTATTTCTAGTGTTGAATCTATGAAAATCTCTGTTTGTTCTAAAATCAACAATATTTTTATGTACATACATTAAGTTTTCATAGATATATTGACATGTGACGCAAAAACAGAATCAAAATCTGCAGCACTTCCCCACAGCAGTATACCGTAAGACACCGATCTAGCTGATTCTACATTAGTAAGATGTCGAATTTTTTTAACAGCGTAGGCTGCAGAACTAATACCCGTATGCAGAGACAAAACTTAAGGTGAGGAAAGCACATTCTATTGTCTTCACCTTCGGGTTATACTCCGCATTTGAAATTAGAATGCACTTTCCTCACCTTAAATTTTGTCTCTGCATACGGGTATAAGTCTGTTCATTAAATTAGCTTTATGTGGACCCCATTGATGCTTAGAATCTAATTTTATACCCAAAAATATGGTAGTATCTACAAGTTTCAGTTTTTATTAAGCATAGTTTGTTTTATAACACGTGTCACAATTCTAATTTAATTGTTTTTTTTTTGTTTAATAATAAATTGATGGAATTGAACCAATTTAACACCATTCAAAGAACATTGTTTATGTCGTCAATAGCCGATTGGTGTCGTTTTACTTTGAAGACAATCCATGTAACATCTGCAAATAATACGATCTCCTGATTTTTATTTACAAGATGAGGTAAGTTTTGTTATTTATTTTTTCGTTTCTTTTCTTGATTTTATTTACATGTACAAAGTATTTCGCTTTTTTATTTTTTTATTACATCATTATGTATTTTTATACATACATATTTACGATTTACCTAAGTATTAGTTAAATATAATAATACAAATATTTATTTTTATTTTTATCGTTTAGTGTTCTTCAAAATTGCTTTTTTAGTTTTTTTTAACTGGTTCAAAGTATTTTTAATACCAAATTATAATGTTATATCAATAAATCTATAACTGGTAATATTTTTATTTATTTAGTTTATCTTTTTTAGACTTTCTTAATTTGTAAATTAATAATATTGTTTTAAATGCTCTGTATTACTTATAATTTTACTTAAGTATACGTTTATTTAACTCTGTTTGTAAGTAATATGTAAAAGGCACTAATTGCCGTTTATTTCAATAAAATCAAATGAAAAAGTCATTGATATAGACGAAGAATAGGAAAGGTCCTAAAATGGAACCAACTAAAACCTCTTGTTGTGGAGAGATTAAACCGATTAAATTATTTTACACACTAGGCAACGCCAAATTCAAGATAAGTTCTGGAACCTTAGTTGGATAAAACACAAGATGGGTGCTTAGTGAGGTATCTAGTGTATGAATTATAAATATAAATAAAACAATGACAATTTATGGTGTTATTGGTTGAAAGCGTTTAATATATTAAGTGATTCATAATTCATTTACGTTTAAGTACCTATTTTTTTAGAATGGAAATACCGGTACGTAAAATGAAAAAATAGTAATATATACAGAGTGCTCATTAAACCATGTCACATCCGAAACCACTATAATCAGTGTGAGCAAGAAGACATATTGGCACATCAAAAATATTTTTTTAGAACGAATAAAATTTAAAAAAATAAAATATCAAAAAAAGCAAATAATTGTTAACTTCTGCAGTGGTAAAACGAGGAGTGGGAAGGGGGGAGTTTGATACTGCGCCACGCTCCCCTCACTTTTCCCCTGCAGAAATAAGCAACCATTTGTTTTTTTAAATACTTTATTTAAAAAAGAATCTCTGTTCTAAATATGTGTTTAAATATGCTAATATGTCTTTTTGCCAAAACTGATCATCGTGGTTTCGGATGTGACTTGGTTTAAGGAACACCCTGTATATTTTTATTTACTCACTTATGTTTATTTATTTTTAAAAACCCTGTAAATATAAAAAAAGATAAAACATAATTGATAAAAATAAAATTATCCAGCTTTGCTTTTGGCATCAGTAGAAGTGTAGGCGATGCGTCGTTAAAATATTTCAAATACAAATCAATTAAATGGATTGAAGTGAATTTATTCTTGAAATTAAGATTAACACTCCGTTTTTTTTTACGTGAAGGTTATTTAGAATAATTATTAATCCCACATGGAAAGGAATCCTTATTCCTTCCTCACATTGCCTCCCAATGTAGATCTCATTGAAGATTTATTGTCCAAGTACTAAGAAACATAATCCCCCAGTTCGTACAAACATCATTACAGTTTTATCGCCTCTGGTGAAGAAGAATGTTTTGGCAATTTGTCATCACGTCCCCTTGATTTATTTCTTATTACTCTTTCTTGCTAAGTACAACTTAAACCAGTGAATAAATATTTTACACTCCCATAAGCTGTTCGAGTAGCGTTCGAAGCTTCCCTTTATTAAGATTAATTTAATGAATCATAAAACTTCAGAAAATATTTTTAGTCTCTTCTGCTTCTTACACTTGAGCAACACGCACGTGTTTTACTTACCTAGGTATTTATTTGTTCATTCAAAATTACAATCATTTAAATATAAGTGAACGTATTAAGACTTTTTAGGCTGTGCCCGTGTCAAGCCATTTTAATAACAATAAAAAATACACAGTAAAATTAATTAGATTCAAATATAATGACATGTGATGAAAAATAATAAAAATCCATAAACAAAAGGTATAAGTAATGAATAATCCAATTCCAAAGAATTCAATTTAAAAAAGATAATCAGACATACATAAAAATGTAAATGATAAATCATAAAACTTTCGATTCACACATAATCAAATATAGGTATTAAGTGGCTATTTGAATCATAAGTAAACTACAATTATTTTTTTAACAAGGTTTTCATCAAACAAATACAAAATATCATAAACGTAGTAAAACATATTTTTTGAGATATGACGAGTATCAATAACTCGGAAAATTGGTATGTTTTCGAGTTTAACGCAATAGCTTAGTAAAACTTTTTTTCTAATAATCTATTTACTATTATTATAGTATCTACACACATATATTTCATTTATATCTCGGCAACTATTTTTAATAATACAACCATTTTGAATTTTAAAAGGCGGTGTATCCATTTATTATCTGCAAATTTAAATTCTTAAATCATAGTATGTTGTTTTATATTGTATACGTTTTGTAAACTTATATCTGTATTCTTAATTATTATTTTTCTACATTCTTCTAATTTTAAGATTCTTTTAATATTACCGATAGGAAAAAATTAACTTCTGTTCTCTCTACTGGAATATATGTATTATGTATGTACTATATGTAAAATTAGTTGCATATATTTTTATTTTCTTTTTCTTGTTACTTCATTTTAAATTTTTTGCTACTTTTGTGTTAAATATGTATGTTCTTTAATTATAAATATTTGTAAAACATGTAAAAGCCTACAAGGCGTTTAAATAAATAAATAAATAGTACCAATTTATTTTTTTGTAATATTCAAATAAAACTTAATACATAAGAAAAAAATATATATTACATATTTGAGTACACTGGATGATTTTAAATAAATCATTTTTTCAATCAGGATCTCCGAAAACGTCAAAATATAAAGTACCTTGAGACAAGTATATAAAACATTCATTTGAGAGGAAGAGATGTAATCTAATTAGATCACTAAGCAAGACACATGTTATTTTAAAAAGATGAAAAGAGACAGTAATTATCAGGCTATCATTTCCTAGCCTCAGGTTGCCACACAGTGACTTGAGGGAGCTTTTTCACAGAGTATGTTAAAGGTTAATACACATAATTTATGTATATACTTTACCTATCAATACAAGTAATAATAAATTGATGATTTTTCGAGACATTTCAATAGACAAATATTCGGATTGAGAAATGATGGAAACGTAAGTATGCGTTATGTACTTACTTACAACATAAAAACTTGCTAGTTAAGTCAAAGTGTGTATTATTCTCAAAAATATATGTACATTGTACATGCATAATACGTATCACAATTTGAACAAAGTGGTTAGAAAAGGTGCTTGAAAGCAAAGTTATAAGACGGGTGTCACTTTCATATTATTACTTCCTTCTTGAGCTCTTGACCTCAACGATGTACTTCAACAATCTCAAATATATTCAGAGCGTGTTCTCTCCTATAATAAACTGGTATTCACAAACAGCCATTTGAAAATTGTTAAATAAACTCAGATAAAACGGGCGCAACAGAAGTTGAATTTAATACAAAGAAACTTTTTTTTAAAAATTTATTTAATGAGAATAAAAGACACAAACTTCTGTACTGTTTATTTGTATTATAAATTATTAAATAGATTAATAAATTCCGTCTAAATATAGCCAATATTAAAATTGAAAGTCTAAGAGACGCATTATCTAATTTTTCTAATGGATGTCTTTTTAAAATACCAATTACACTGATTGTTGTCGGTGTTAAATATAAATATTTTCTCTTATTATTATTATTAGTCATTAAAATACGGCATATTCGAATGGGATTTTTTTATTAGTGACGACGCTGCCCTGGTGGATTAAGTAATGATTATCCTGGATTGTCTTTTTTAAATGCCTTTTCAATCTTTTTGACTTTTAGATAATTGGGAAAAACAATTCTTGGAGGACAATTCTTTGTCTGTCTTAGATTTTTTTCGTTTCTTTTTTTTAAAATACTTTTTGTGGTTGGAAAGAACAAAACGTCTTAGTTAAATAGTTTTTATATAAAATTTCGTCACTTTTCATATTTTACTCTTTGTGTTTTTGCTCAATGACTATTTTGCTCTAATTTTGTTAGAAATTTGCTCATAGAACCATTTTACTGGAACATTTATTTTTATAATAAAAAAACATATTATTTATTCTCATCCCTTAAAGATATCATAAGTACCATCTACAATTGAAGCGTATCTGAATCATTTTTGTTATATGCAAGATATCAGTCTTACGCTTCAGGTGCCAGCCCAGCAAAAATATTTTTTTTAATTGTAAATCCACCAACTAACATTTTACGTCTTCCCAGCCAAGAATCGAACCCAGTATATAAAGTGTAATAGGTGAAAACGCCAACCACCACACAACGAGGCGGACTTATTTCCGAGCGATTTCTTTTTTCAGGATTTTTACCTGACCCTGACAGTAGCTATTAAGTCAGTTATGGGTTCTGGACGAGTTTTTTATGTATATCTTGAAGATATACACATGAATATTGTGTGTAAGTCAAGCCAAGCGATCCCCGTTCTTCATATTTAAATAATGGCGTTTTCTGCCTTTAGATACTCTTTTAATTGCCCATCGGTGGTTATATTGGCTTCATTCATATTTACCGCAAATTTTCAATTTCGCGTTATTCGGTTTCTGCGGTACAGCGGTATGGCAGCCATCTAGAATCATAATTAATACTTATTGCTTTTTGCGTTACAAACGCATGTAAACCTTACCCTATTTTGAATTAATTTTAGGTGAATATTGAATCATTACACAGTAGACACTCTTTATAAAATAAATTCTTTTTACAAATTTATAAAAAATAAAAGAATTTGAGATGAATAAGTCACTCAGATACCAACATTATATTAAAATTCCAAAATTCCACACAAGTCATGGTCAAAATAGCTTTTTCTTCAAAGGTGTAAAAAATTATAATAATCTTCCCAATGAACTAAAAACTATTAAAAATAATATTTCCATAAATAAATTTAAAGTAAATCGAAAGAAATTTTTTGAACATGTGTAAAAACTACATTAAATTTTAATTAGTATGAATGTATTATTATTTTATGTTTTTTCTTTACATTTCAATTGTTTATTTTTTTTCTCATGTACTCGTATTTAAAGTTTTATAAACTCTTATAAATAAACAACTACAACAGTGTAAGTCACTCTCCAAGCACAAGAGTTAGTCTCTTTTTTGGTGAGTTACAGTGATAACATAAATGTGTAAATGTAGATATGTATCGAATTGAAAAAAATATATGTACCTTTTATGAAATTTATTTATAAAAAAAAGTCGATTTTTAGTTTTGCTATTTTCACAAAAGAAATAAGTTTTAAATATGTTAACAGTAAAAGTTAAAACTATCATAAAACTATTTTTTAAATTTCACCGCAGACGGTTGTGTAACGTTATGTTACAATTTTCAAAAGAAGATATATTTTTTATTTAAATTATTTATTGACAATTCTTGATGGAATTCCATTGTTATAATGTTAACACTAATATTTACACATAAGTTATGAATTTAAAAATACTTGGTACACTTAAGTTAATATTTACTTCTATATAAATTATCCTTCCACTGTATAATATTCACTAGTCTGAAGATGCCCATTAAAGGGTGAAAGCGCTAATTGGTCAAATAAATAAATGGAAGAGTACCAAGTATTTTTTTAAATTTATAACTTATATGTAAATATAAGTTATTACATAAAATATATTTTTAATTTAGGTGTTTAAAATAAAAAAAATAACACATATAGCGTATGTGCTATGGTAATTGGGCATGCTATAGTAACTGGACACTAAATCTAATGGTCAAAAAAAGTAATCGTGCGAATTCATCTTTTATTTTTCATAAAATGAACGCATTACTTTTTTTTTTCATCATCAGATTTAAAATATCTAATTAATGTAACATATCCAATTACTATAGCACCTACCCTTATTATAAACTGTTTAATAATCTATTTATTAAAATTTGTAAAAATAACTGTATAAGTAAGGCCTGTTATAGCAAAAACCGGCATCATTATTTGAAAAATTGTATTCTATGTAGACTCATGTGACATCAAGATTTAAGAGGATAAGCAGTGGGAGAGGATTTTGATGACTAGGTATTTGAATATATTTTTCTGTTAATGTTTCGCAGATGCCTCCCCGATACTGAGCAAAAAAGATAACTGCACGTCGGACTGATTACGCTTAACTAAAACCGAGGTCTAGTATTCCCGATATACGCACCCCAAAACTGAACCGATTTTGTTTTTTTTTTTTTTAAAGAGTACCAGAATGAAATTTTGCGTTTTTTAAAATATTATATTTGTATATCGTACCTCCAAAAACAGCAGATAAAACTAGGCGTTTTTAAGGATTTTTCATGATAAAAAAAAAAAAAACAATTGGGACACGCCAATTGTAAATATCCACAATGTGTTTAAAAATGTGCAATAATCCATGGAGAAAATACGGTTATTCATTTGTATTACGAAAAAAGGTGCTAAGGCAACCAGATTACAGAGAGCTCTTTCGGGCTGCTTTTTTCGTTTGACATCGAGCAAATTTTCCGTGTATGTGGGCACTGCCAAGTAGACTTATGTTTTCAGATGATGTGTGCGGTATGTGGTGGGCAAGTAGTATGAAGAAAAATCAGACGGCGTTGTCTCTTAACTAAAAAATATTTCTTGGGGAATATGTATTTGAATGAAATGTACGCGAGTAATAGAATTTTGAAGGGAACGAATGCCTTAAGACGAAGAATCTCTATTAAGTCAAGACTCCAGAGTAGTATTATGGTGAAATGACATTAATATAACACGCTCAGTTATTTATAAACCAGAGTGAAATGTTTATGGCTCACGGGCGCGCATAATTTAAAACTCGGCGAATTCTTTATTAACAACGCCAACCGTACAATTAATAAATACTTTTAAAAATACATTAATGAATAAGCATGTATCGTGCTGGTAAATTCCAATTTATGGCTCAGTGAAAACCAACATGAAATTAACAAAATAGATACCGTGACATAGTAACCTTTTGGTAACGAAACGATGCCACTAATCAAACCAGTAATTGCGAATTTAACTGTCGAATAAATCCATTAGTGCAATTATGGCTTCTGTTTAAATTTTAAAGTAAAACGCAGTTTTTTCGGCTGGGCAAATAGTTATTTTAACCCAAAGTTAAATATTTATGCGCAGTTTCATCAGTGCTAACAAAAACTCTCATTGGATGAAAATAATTATAAACAAATATTGGATTTCAAACAATTATTTATTACAGATTTTCACAACACCCAAGGTGGTTTTGGGCAATAATTTGGAGTTCGGTCTTGAAATTTAGCGACTTGATTTAAGGGCCAAGGCACAAACTAGCCCGCCGGTGACGCTGCGTATTTTATGAACACATCCCGTTTTATATATTTTTTTAAAATTACAATTCTAATCTTCGTGCTCTCAGCTACAGCTGTTTTTATTACGGTGAAAGAAATACTTTGAGGGGGTTTTTATGGTGTACTAAGTATCTTTTAACTTATTTGATCTGGGATTACGAAAGGTTTTTGTAAAAAGTGTCTGTAACAGGCGCAAGTAGCATGTCAAGAAAGGCATTTAAGAGAATTTTTTTATTACTTTAATGCATTTATTTTTCATGGAATTTAAAAAAAAATAATTTAAGAATACGATTGTTATATCTTAGATATTTATCTGATTATTCGCATAAACATTAACAGTTCAATCATTATTAAACTTTTATTTATTTGTTTATTTATTCATTTTAAATTACCTTTGTGTGCAGAATCACAAATATACTATGGCTTTTTAGAATGTGCCCGTGTTGAACTATTATAACTAACAACAAACAATATATAAAATAAATTCAAATAATAACATGTGATACAATATAAAAATTAAAAAACAAGAAACAACATTAAATAATTTTAATAATATTATCATTAAAATTAATAGAATATTAATACAAAAACATAATAAGGAAATATATTTTTTTCTAAAAATTTTAAATTAATATGGGTCTACGAAATATTGTCGAGAAAAAAAACATTCTTGTCAAATTTTGAAATTTATATAAACTCTACGAACCTTGACGTCACAAACGTCAAGGTCGAATATGTCGTGTTTTTGTATAGACATACTTTTGAACTTTTTTTTTTTTTTTTTAATTATAGAAACATTTCTCCACGATATCCATATTTCTTTAGAAAATACAATAAATTCTTTTTGTATTTTCAAAAGAAATATGGATATCGTGAAGAAATGTTTTTATAAATATTTTTTTAAATGAAATAGTTAAAAAGTATGTCTATATCCAAATTCAATTCACATGTTTTTATCAGTATTCGGAGTATGTGATCTTTCCCTATTGGTATAATAAATTAAACATGGCATACCTATAAAGCGTTAATTTAAGTTATCAATAATGTTACAAAATATTGTTTCTGTTGGAATGACGCGAAGTGACGTTCCTAATATCTGACCCAATCTGATATGTACATTCAAGAAGACATATTTGTACATTTTTAACTTTAGTTTCCCAAATGTTCGTGTTTCATCACAAAAAAAACCGGACAGGCCATGCTTATATGGGGTTTTTTATTCCTTTTATGTTTATATATCTTTTAATATATCAATACTACGTTTTACAACTACTACTATCACGCCATTTCCCCGTAGGGGTAGGCAGAGAGAACGGACCGCCACATACGTCTTTCCTGGCATACATTCCTAGCTTCTTCCACATTCATACATCTTGTCATACATGCCCTTCGGTTCTGTCTGCTTTTGACATGACCAGACATAAGATTTTGGTTTATCTGATCATGCCACGTCTTCCTTGGTCGTCCTCGTCTCACGTTACCGTTAATTTTCGCCAAATATACTTGTTTTACCATAAAATCGTCGTCCATTCGTTCTACGTGACCAAACCATCTCAGAGACTCTTAATAATATGTTTTAATGACCACAATAGAAACATGAGTAAGTAATAAGCTTTTTTTTATGTTGTACATTTTTTTTATGTACAAATTAATAATAAAATACGATTAATATACTATAATTTGAGCTGTTGTGGTTTGAAATGAATCAAGTGAATTGAAATAATTCGTCCACTTTACTGTAACATAAGTATAGCAAATGACGCGGATGCCTTTGCGAACAAAAATGGTTCGGAGTGATACATAGCCAGTCGTAAATATGCCGTGATTTCATTAACATTCCAGAACAAATTGATGCTTTGAAGAGAATGAACGCAATGGAACAGCCATATGCTCTATGTAGATAAATTATAATGAACTGCGGTTCGGAATCATCCTATTTTGGTCATCATTTGGGCAGCCTGAATACAATTTGTTTGTCAGCAAAACATAACGCGGTAAAATTCTACTGGGTGCCTTTATTCGTATCGCTAAGATACAAATCTGCGATTTTGCAACAAAAGAAAACAGTTTTTAAATTAGAATCTCCTACATCAATACACATTTGGTATGTATGTTAATATTAAAAATAATAAAACCCAAGTAAATAAATAAAATGTTTTTAACTCTCGTGCCACAAAATTTATTTACACGCGGTGATCGCGTTACTTCAAGAAAAAGACAAAATATTTTCAGAAGTTCAAACATTTAGGTCGTTCATAGGAAAATAAATTAAAAATCATAAGTACGGCGCGGCGGTCATGTATAATAATAATAATAATTATGGATAACTTATAAAGCGCCGTTTTCGTAAGATAATACCTCAAGGGTGCAAAGTGATTATATAAAGACATAAATTTAATTTTAGCTTTTTAATTTAAGAAAAATAATGTACATACTTTTTCATATTACTTTTCCACCATATGCTAAGAATTTATTTAAATGATTTAGAGAACAAGTGGATTTTAAGTTTCTTCCGAAACATCTCTTCACTCTCACATTTTCGGATTTCTGCTGGGAGAGCATTCCATGCCGTAGTTCGCCGAATTTAGTGCGCTGTTTGCGTAGAGGTATAATAACTTTTCCTTTCGACGTAGATGTAGCTGATCTAAGCGTAATATAATAATGCAGAGTTCCCTTAGATATTCTGGAGCAGAGTTGTGCAGTGACTTATAAATAAGCCAACAGAGTTTGTATTCCACCCTCTGTGGAAAACGTAGCCAGTGCAATTCCCGAAGTAGTGGAGTGATATGACTGAACTTAGAGATTCCAAAAATAAGTCTCGCTGCGGCATTCGATACAGACTCTAGGCGAGTCATTTTATTCATTGGTAGACCTGCGTAGGTACCATTACAATAATCGACTCTAGACACTACAAACGCATTTATTAATTGACGGGCGGCATCAACTGGCAAATTTTTGCGTATGCATTTAATCTGTCTCAGCTGGTAAAAACATGAACTTATCGTTCTACTAATTTGAACGTCAAGAGAAAGGTCTAAATTAAGGATGACTCCCAGTAGTTTAACTTCAGTTCTATTCTCGCGCTCCTTCGTATACAGTTTAACAGATTTATTGGGGTATTGGCATCACTTTCATTCGTATAATTGTTCTTCGCACGATAAATATTTTTTGTAAATCCAGCATATTTATCCAAATTTCACTTTCTTAGTTCGATGTGAAAATGTCCAAATGGAGATTACAAAACACACAAATTTAACAATTCAATAAATAAGAGAGATATATCAAGTTTTGCATAGGAATGCAGACTCGTGTTACATCATAGTCACACAAGAGTTGAAGGCTTTTATTAATTTATTAGGAACATGTTCATTGAACCTTACTTTTAGTTAGCCGTTATTTTTTCAGTTTTTGAATAATTTTTACATTAGAATTTTAAAAACATCTCAACAAATACGAAAAAATTAGTTTTGAAAAAAGACTATAAATTAATAAGGCTTATGACATTTTATTAGTTTGTGTAAGTAGTGACTTATTATAATTGTTTTTAATTAAATAGGTGTTGAGTATTCCAGTCTGCTATTTTTCGAAACTCGATATTTCTTTGATTAATAAAAACGTGCAACTACACTGGCTCAGTATTTTAGTCATAGAAGAAACATTCACATTCTATCACTTCTTCACAATATTTTAAATAATCCCACTTCGCCTGTTTATCCGAGAGAGCTCTTCCGACCTCTATCTCTTCATTCTAGTAACGAGAGAACCCTTTAATACCCTTTCACCGCTCTAATTTTCTTGCCTCCTCTTTCATAATCGTAGCTGATCGATTGTAGAATAATCAACCTACTAATGTTAGAGATGTCCTCCCCCCTTTCTAAATATTTTAGTTGTTCCTTTTTCCTTTTTTCTTTCCCTTCTCCTTTCCTCTCTTCATAGTTTAGTGATGATCTTTTTCCAATTGGTTTTTAATTTTGTATAAAATTAAATGATACAGTAAGTATAATTCCTTAGAATATGTCCATGTGCCTACTTGTAATTTTCTCAAACTGGACGGTTTGGGTAGGTAGGAAAAATTTGACTTAATTCAATATGTCCGACCTTATAAGTGTATATTTTGTACATGTTAATAAATTGTTAAATAAAATAAATACACTGTACTATGAAGAGAGCATATGTTGTATCCCAACTCCACACAGGGATGTTGACCTCATATAGGCATACTTTATGATATTATGTGTGTATTTGTATGAATTAATAAATATAAAAAAATAAATAAAACAAATAAATCTATACGCGAGTAAAACTTATAAAATCGTTAATATGTTAACGTTTATCGGCGGCTTAACTTGTAAAACTCCCGAACTTACTTTTGTTCAGTGGAGAGTAAAAATAGTTTTTACTTCAGAAACGAATGGTAGAGAGGTGTTTTTTGAATACGCATTTTTTTAAATACCTGAACGAATACAATTTCACAAGAACACACGTATATTATTCAATGTCCTTACAGAAAAGTTAAAATATCTGTTTTGACCACTCTTGCACTTTCGAGTTTTACAAGTTAGGGTAACGATATGATCTCATTATTTTTAATATGCCGAAAACCGGGAGGTTTATTAAGTGGTTGATATTTCTTGAAATTACCTATCAAAATCCTAAACAGACGCCATTACTCGGCGACATCTGCGGCCGCAATAAACCGTTAACGAACAAAGAACCAATAAAAGTGTTCTCGTATTGCAGTGCCGAGATCTGATTTTAGATTTTATTTTATCAGTATTATGCTTCGGATCCAGTCCAGAGACAATGAAACATTAAAGTGAAAATAATACATACTTTTAAATACGTATTATTGCTGTATACCTTGTCAGGAAACGAATCCGAGAACTTAGGCATGGTAGACAAAAGCCCCAACCAGTCTACGAGGCGGACTCGATTTTACAGTTTTAACATATTCATCATGAGAGTTCCATGTGGAACGCTGTTTCCCCGTAAGGGTAGGAAGAGAGGATAGCACTATCTTTGCATACCGATATTGTTTCCTCTACATTCATACATCTTTTCATGCTTGCGCGCCAATTATTCAGTCTTTTAAGATGTCCATCTTCAAGTATTTGTTGGATTTGGTCATGCCATGTCTTTCTCGATTTCTATCCATCAACGCTTGCATCGCAAATATTTTTAGCCGTTCTTTCACTGTCCATTCGCTCTACATGTCCAAACCAACGCAGAACTCCTTTCTTGATTTTGTCGACAATGCTTATCCCAGCCTTACATAATGTACGGATCTCACTATTATATCTAGTAAATACAGAGTTTTGATGTTTAAATATACTTTTTTACAATATTGGATTGGGCTTAGTAATGGGACGCTTTAACAAACGTTATATTTTTCGGTACATATCACACGTTATTAAGTCAAATCTATATAAACATATGTGTGTACGAAATTGTGTGTATTTGTATGAAAATTTAAAGTATCTTCGTCGCTTACCTTAAACTTAAAAATTTAAAATTGAACACGTTTAGAAATAAAAATTGTATGTGTAGAGGTATTTTATTATACTCTACTAGATAGTAACTATTTGTTAGTTCATGTAAAACATATGATTGAATGGATTTAATGGATTTAACGGATTTAACCTCGAGGAATAAATAAATAAAATAATATAAGTGAGTTACAATTTTCGGTTTATTACACACGAAAATACAGAGATTAAACAAAGAATACATTAAAGTGAATTTGAAAACTGGTGAAGACAGAGAAGGGCGAGTGACGTGTTACGCGCCCTCTTATATGTCCATTGGGCACTGCGGCCATAGGCAACAACACATCCTCGTATCTCAATCTCTAGTCCCCACAATACAATATGTATTGAATTTCTCATCAAAATCAAGCTTAATTTTACTTGTTAGATAAATGTTTCCTTTCCATTATTATACGGACCCTGGGATAACATGGTATACCTTTATGAAATAAATGTTATATTAATAAATTTCAAAAATATAATTTTAAGTATCGAAACTGTTGTATTAGAGATTGTGCTATCCGATTTCAGAATTAGCCACCGTGTATTGAAATGAAAGTAACAGTTTCGCAGATGAATGGAACGAGTAGAGATAACATTTGACTCTTGGCTCCTATTGAATAGAAGCTGTCAGTCCTAATAACAGAGGTTAAAGGTGAGCTTCGGCGAGTGATTCAACTTGACTGATATGAATAATACAACGCAATACGTAAAAAAGAAATACGAGCTTTCGGACATAGCAATATTTTATTTACAAAATAAAGAAAAAAAAATTAACTTTTGTGAAGTAAAATAACCGAAACTTTTATTATGCGGGTGAGATTCACCCGGCTGAACCAAATCACCTACTAGGCAACACTTGGAAACAATTTTCCAATTTTTATACTTCTTCTTTTACCAAGTAGTTTATTCAACAATGTTTGAGTATGTCCAAAAGCTTGCAGACTTGCTGGATTTCCTCCCTTGGTAGTTATTCATATTGAAACTTATTGCAACAGAATCTCAAAAATGTTCTAAAAAATGTTTTCCCTCTCTGTTGCAATAAGTTTAAGTATGAATAGTTATTCCTAGGGAGGAAATCCAGCCAGTCTGCTAGCATTTGGACATACTCAAACATTGTTGAAAAAAGATGTGGTTAAAAACAAAGTTTTATTTATTTTATTGCATTACAAGAGCAGGTGTTTTTTTTATCCCCGTTTTGTATGTAAATACATACAAAAGGGTTTTTTTTTGCGTCCAATGTTCATGCTTTGTAATATTTAAATATTTGCAGCAAATCAATCCCAGCAGTGCGATTCTAAACGCTCTCTGGGGGGTAGAGTAAGCGTTGCTAGCACATATTGTACGTGCTAGCAATGCTTCTCCTACCCCCTAGAGAACGTCCAGGACCGCACTGCTGGAATAGAAACCAACATGTGAAGTGTTGACGACGATAAACGATTTGACGATTAGGTGATATTCTGTTATGCAAAGGATTATTTGTACCACAGCTATTTAAGAGTCAACATTATTTTTTAATATAAATAAAATAAACGTATTGTAATTATACACGTTTAAAAAGATATCGAAATTTTAATCCTTCAGGTTACGATTTAAATTAATCATATTTTCTGTTTTTATTATGGAATAAATAAGTTTTAACAATAGCTTATGCATTCTTTAGACTTGCTTTTCGATAGCTTACCTTTTTGTATCAAGAAAGGTAGCACATGAATGGTACATAATATGTTACAAGAATACATTATAATCGTACAGAAAATTGATTTTCTTGGTTGATTAATTTTCGTTTGCTTTGAATTCACAATTTACGTTGGCAATTATGACGTAAATTTTGACGTCAAATAATAGATTCCAAGCATACTTCTAGTAAATTTTGTGGTACATGGGAAATATAACATTTCAGACTAGCCGTATTCGCAATACAATATATTATTCAGAAAATCGATTTAATATGTGAATAATAATTATTAAATATCATACACGCAGTCAAAACTCATACGATAAACGGTTTTGATTCATTTGGTTATTTGTAACAGAAAATAGACACAAATCTAATTTATTTCGAGAACAAATTAGGCTGTCAATAAATTGGGTTGTTGTAGCTTTATTTACTGACAGTCTTCAAACGTTCAGTAATACAAAATACAAAGTTGTTATTTTATGAATTCCCGAAGTACTGTTTGTAAGAATTCATAAGAAGTATATGCTATGTGATTTATGTTAGAAGTAGGTACCTACCACTCTGTATTATTTAGTAAAAGGTACATTTCATTAATAAGAAAATTTTGTAACGAAAGGAAATCATTCGGTTATTTATAATCAATTAGTGATGACCGGGTATCAAAGTCAGAAACAAGTATTTCGATAATCGAAACATTTATTCAATAACACCGATCGACAATATAAGGCTTTTTGAATGTTCGAAGAACTAAATAAGATGATTTTTGTCGATTTTTTTTTGCTCATTCTAAATCTGCTTTCCAAATTTTCCCGCATGTAAGGTTTAAAAGTAAAACGCTTTAGAAATTTAATAAATGAGATTTTTAAAGGAATAATGTAATTCATAAGGAATTATGCCCGTCGAATAATGTATCAAAATTTGTCCGAGTGTTTTTTGTGCCATTTTTGTTTCATATAAATGAAATGTGTGTATAAATTAACAAATAAATATAATTTGTAGGCAGGCTCCCAAGGGAGTTATGTTTTAATATTTTTCTTTTATTTAGTCTTAAAATAGTACAAACATAATATATGAATGTCCTAATATAAACTCATATCAAACAATATACGTACACTTAAAAAAAAAACTTATTTAAAGCCATCTCGATTATAATGACTTTTTTATGGCTAACTTATCTGCTACACACATTTTTTTTTAACTTAAAAAACATACGTTTAATTTTTTAAACGTATGTTTGTTTCCTTATGATAAAACTTTACAGCTCGGTGCATCAACGAGTTCTGTGTCTTTGTCTTCTTACAGTTATTAATATGAAAATATTTCATATTTCCTTCTAAAAAATATTTTCTTTCTGTTGCAACAATATTAGATAATTTCGATATTTAGTTACTTAATTATTCTTACTATCGGTGATTCTTGCGAAACCTTTTATTTTGCCGATTAATTAAAAATTTACATGTTTTATCGTCATTAATGATTTAAAACAGACAGACTCGACCATATGCCTTAGACTAATTCTCCGAATTTTAGTTACTATGCGAGGAATAAAGGAAGATTGCCTGGAGAAGCTTGTTGTGGTCGGCAGCAGAGAGGGGAGAAGAAGACGAGGGAGGTCTCCCATACGCTGGTCGGACCAGATAAAAACTGCAACAGGTCATCTGTGGCAGCTCTCAGTAATGCAGGGTGCCGAGATGAGTGAAGGACTAGTCTCGAGAATAAGACATGGTGGTGTCGATCCTCAGTCATGAGGTACCAGCTAGCAAGAATATTTAGAAATTATATTCACAACTGATTTATATTTAACGCTGAAGGTTACGTTTTTACGCAATAAAATTGGCACCTAAAGTAGGCTATTATTGTTAGTATGGCTAGATTCGCAAGGATTGAATCGCACAAATTCACAGGGCACTGTAAAATTATATAGATTGGATTATATTTGAATTTTTTAAATGATTTTATTTTAATAATTTTGATTTTAATTTTTGTTATAATCCAACGGTGACTTTTTTATAGGTTATTTATTATTATTTTCATAATTTGTACTTGCATGTACATACTACATACGTAATAAAATATAAGTAAGAATAACAAGAATTTATGAACATTACGTTTTCTTCGAGTACCTAATGTGTCTACTGTTTTGAAACAACTAACTAACAGCTAATGCTGACTTTACAAGCTATCAAGTTCTCGAGTCCTGGGCGACCACTGCTGAACATTCATCGTCAATATAGATAAAAAAAACAAAGAAGCTTAAGGTCTATTTGAGGACCCCATACGCTCCAACTGGGAAAGTAACATAGAATGATGATGGTGAATCTTAATGCATATCTGCAGCGTGTTTTTTTATAGTTTTTAAATTAAAATTTAACTATAAAAGGATTCACGGTTGAGTCAACATCCTGTAATAAAATAGTTTAATTAATGAAGGGGTGAAATTACCCTAATGAAGCCTATGGTATTAATTAACGTGTTAAAGGTCTCAGCAAATACCATGGCAAATATTTCACTACCGACAAATGAATTCAAAACAAGATAAACATTGTCTATGCACATATACAATATATACATATATGTAAATAAAATCGAATTAATTAAAATACTTCGTCATACACAATAAAACAAGAGAAACGTTTAACATTTTAGGTAGTCACATCCATTTAATTTTAAAACCTGAGCTGGATGAAAACAACACGAACTTAAATCGTTTGCAAACTAAGTACAGACATTATTTACTTGTGGCTTTTTAATTTAGTGAATCATATCTGACAATCTTTTTATTTTTACTTTATTGGGTTCAGGTTTTTCATTAGAAATAATTGATTAGTTATTACTTACTGACACGTCTAAAAATGTCTGTTAAGGGCACATTGCCCGAGCGTGTGAAATAAATTTCGTCAAAATGGTTCCAGACTACTAACGCATACAATTATAACTTTTGAACACACACTGTTTCACGTTGCACCGAGGGTCGCATAGATATTTATCTGGCAAATTAATCATTTCTAACTCTTAATAATTTTAGTTAATTTAATTCCATGCTTGTTCTTTATCGAGTTTTCACATATGATTTTTAAAAATGTATTTATTTTCAAAATAAAATCATACATAGATTCAGTTAAAGTTTGACTCCTTTTCAATTTTCCTATTATAAAATCCTATTTCTTTTTAAGCACATATTTAAGAAACAACGCATTTTTTATTTTAGTGGATAGTTAAAATGGAATTTGGTTAACATATTTACTTTACGATATACGTGCAAAGGTATATAGAGAATTGCGGTCACCAACTCCAAGAAAACACACAACAATAAAGATGGATGTATTTTGTATTTAATAGACACTTTTGCGGGAACGAAACAAAAATAAAAAAAAAAATCGCTTTATTTGGGATTATTTAAGAATAATAATGTTTTAATTTTTTGTAATTAATGAAATAAAAAAAAACTCATATTTAATAAGCCTGTATAACAACTATTCATGCAACAACAAAAAAAGTAGGCGTATTTTGTCACAATTTCGTTTAGTAAGTTCGTTTGATCGTCATACATCCATCTCACTATAAGACAATAAAAAAATACACATTTTTACAAAGTTGCTTTGTCTGTTTAACTAGGGTTATTTATCTCGTTCTAAGAGTGTAAAAAAATATAAAAAATAACAGTAATCCATACATATATAAAAAAAGGTAGTAGACATAGTAACAATATAGTAAAATCATGAGTAAAAACTCATTAAAATACATAGCAAAAACAAAAATACATAGTACAAACAAAAATACATAGTAAAAACACGAATACTTAGTAAAATATATAATAGTAAAAATAAAAGTTTGTTTATTTATTATATAGTAAATATATAATAAATATTATATTATATAGTAAATAAACTTTCAACTCTTTAGATGATTTGGTTTGACAGGAATAATAAAATAAATATCTGTACTTTTTTACACAATATTTTTCATTACACGCGACATGTATATTTCTGCACAGTATCGCATCTTAATATGATGAAAGTCCGTTAGAAAATAACGCCCGTAAACCTTGGAATTGCAATATTTTATATTCTATATTATTAAATTACATTCCTGTTTCTACAAAAGATGTAAAAAAGACTCAAATGCTGCTTGCTTTTGCTTTTCTTAATTATGTTTTAAAATTCCCCATCGTGCGATTATTTTTATATGTATATAAAAATACATTATTTTTTGTTTAAAAAAAGTTCCGTGGACTCAGTGCTAAAGACGTCTACCGTCTTTAGCGAGTGAAACGTGAATGATTCGACATTCGTAATCTGGCTTTTTTGTATAAAGATTTGTATAGGATTTTTGCACCTTTAAAATGGCGACAGTTTATACGATATAATGACCCAACAAAACTTATTATAAATAAACGAGATATCGAAACATAGAAGAAGATTTAAGCATTACGATAAATTAAAAAATAAGGCCGTACCATATTTACAAAAACGATAAATACCTATTTAGACGTTGACTGTTTTCAGTGATTTCATGATCTTTGAGATTTTTTTCACTAACTTACAAGATAAAAAAGAAAAGATATTGAGCCCTAGAAAAAAATAAATTTTGACGACGTATTTTTTAAATTTGGTTTAGGGTTACTACAAGTACTTTAAATATCCCATCAAAATATCACATTTTAGCATTTTTCAGGCCACTCCCCCTTAAGCGTTAAAACAATTTTAACTGACGTAATGTATGTTTATGTTTATGTTAATTAATACATTTTTAATTTATTGCCACAGAGAGGAAAAATACGCTCGAGAAGAGAATATGGGAATACCTGTCTAACCAGCTAATGACAGGTCATACGCCCTGTAAATGCGTAGACTTCTATATCGCTTTCTCAAAAATGTTTTCTAACTCTACTGCAATGTAGCATTTCTACAAGCATTTGAACATACTTAAAATACTGTTAATTTGTACATAGCTGGTTTTTATTTACATTCATGTTCAACAAATCAAACTAGCTATATCTCCCATAGTAGACTAACAATCAATGTTAAAACATAAATTACATGTTGTTAAGTATGTCAGATTTCTTGTTCGCGTAGTTTATTGTTAGATTTAAGAAACAGTTACAATTAAACCACCTTCTCAAAAACTGCTCATTATTTGCAGATTAAACATGATGTCTGAGACTTGCGACCTAGATTTATAATAATCCAAGTACATGGATGATTTTAAAATTAACATAAATATTTTTACTGATTCAAATATTGTAGAGCACGAATTTAAATTGATGAAACAAATTCATTCGAATCGAAAATGAAAAAAAACATGATTACAAAACTTATCAAATTTAAAAGTAATGCATGTAATCTTATGCAAATCAATGCAAAATGACGATGCCTTTTTTATTTCTTTTAAACAATTGAACAACGATACTCGGGAGAAAAATATTGCCTTAAGAATCGTTATTGCAGATCCAGAGTCCATCTTTTCGTTTATACCCATATTAATATGCCGTAGCAGAAATAATATTGCTTCCAAATTGTCAACGTCTACAAGGAAATGAAGGGAATTTGTAAGAAAGATACTAAAACCATGAATAAATGATTTCCGATACTTTTAGCTAGGTTACGAACAAAATATCAATACGCATTAGAAAAGATAGAATTCTTTTTCAATTCGGTAAAATTGGCATAAAAGTTTACGGCGTTCATAAAACATTTACCCAGAGTAGGGAAAGGCTTAAGGTTGCCAATATACCAACTTACGAAAAATATTTTTTCCAACAGAAACGGAAAAATTTAAGTAGGCTTATGCGTTTTTCCGTCGAAAAATTTAGTGAATATCGTATTGTTTTTGTAAATCAAAATTTCTGCAAAAAACATGGCTTTTCGAAAGGCGAAACCAATATGTTATGTCCACTCTGCTAAGAATTGAATCTAGGACCTCAAGCATGGTAGGCAAACACGCCAACCACTACACTACCAGGCCAACTTTTCTGTAATCAATTTTTTTTTTGGGATATTTACCTGAGATTAGCTATCGGGTTCAAAATACTACGGAAACAAAATTTTACACAGAAACTACGGTCTATATATTATTATATGTAGATAAACTGCGCACTTAATTTAGTAAGTGCGCATTTCCCGTCGCAAGCTCAATGGCATGGAATGTTTTCCCAACAAAAGTGCAAAACTGTGTTGCTTCCGAAAAGAACTTAATACCCCCCTGTTCAAATCATTTTTAAAATGCGTAACATGTCATGATAAAATATATTGATGTAATAACTTATATTTGCATATAAGTTATTAATTTAAAAAAATAATTTAAAATAAACTTATATGTAAATATAAGTTATTACATCATTACAATGGAATTTCATCAAGAATTGTCAATAAATAATTTAAATGAATTTTAATATATTGTTTTAATACCAAATAAAATTCACTTTTGTAAACCGCATTTAAGGTAATTAATACGACAAGATTGACGGTATATAAGTTATCCATAATAATAATAATAATAATATATCAGCTGGGTCACTGTCATTAACCCCGGTTCTATAATACCTTCGTAAAGTGAACATAACATAAATATGGTCGATATCGGGGCAGACAGAACACGCTTTTTGCTACTATTCAGGTAGATACGAGTATTATAGGCGTCGGACGGTTTTATGATGATAGTGATATAAAAAACGAATCCCATCATTATGATAAACGTCGAAGAAATCGTTTTTGGTTCAGTTCGTTCCCGCTTGACTACCATACAAAATCAAACGAACGAACATTCATAATCGTCATTTTCTCAGTTTTAATTATCATAAAATCTAAGAAGAAATAAATGTATTAAGAAATAAAACCGGTACGTACAATAATTTAAATATTTTTACAAAACTATGTTTTTACTTTTTTTGAACTGAAAAAGGGTATATGTTTTCAAATAATTGAAATGCAGTTCCACCTAGAAACGACAGTAGAGAAAATTAATATATTAGATAAAAATGATAAAAGTTCTATCAAGTATGCCAAAAATTAGGAGAATGACACTATTATTTGTCACTTATATGAAATCCGTTAGTACAGATAGTTTTAATAGATATATAATTATTATTTTGATGTCATAGACTCTACTTAGCACAACAATTTCGTTTGTTTATTGTGCAATTAAAAAAAAAAACTTGTGGTAGAGTGGGATTCAAAGCTCGGACCTTCTGGTCGGGAGTCCGCAACACTACCACAGTCTCCAATCAAATGCCGCGATAAACGAACAGTTCTACTCTAAAACTACATTGTTGGATTTTTCAAGGAAATATTTTTTATAAAAAAAAAACAAACGTTTGAATTTACATGACATACTGGCATATTTCAATTTTGAAGATGTTTTCTAAATAACCGTTTTACAGCATGGGAAAAGATTTGCAGTACAGTGGGGTTCGGATCTTGTACCTCTGCCTCTGGTCTGTAAATCCGCAATTATTTCCATGTACACGATTATTTAGGGCCAGACCGCGAAGTTTCAGAGGAACATTAATCATGGTAAACTTTTAAAAAATCCTAATAAAAAATTTCCAAAAACATTTTAAAAAAAAAACATTATCATCTCAACATGTAGTAAATCCTTAACTTCTTGGACACGCAGTCCCTCCACAAATCCCTTTACTTCTACTACATTCACCTCTCCTACCCAGCCGCTTCACTCGTCCGCGTCTGGTGCGTATTGCTTCGTTGGTCAAATACGGTTTTATCTCAATTTTTTTTTGTTGAGGAGTGGTAGGGGTTTGTGAATGAGATGTTAGTTAAGAAATTAAAGATTTACTCCATTTTGAGATTTAAAAAAAAAAAGATTTTATTTTAAATGACTTTTTGGAAAAAAGTTAGTAAGATTTTTTTTATAGCTTACCGTGAGAAATGCTCCTCTGAAGTTTTGCGGTCTGGCCCTGAAAAACCGTGAATGACTGATTTGCCGTCCACTTACCCAAATATGAAAAAATATTTTTTCTGCCTATCGCATCGTAATTTAAATAAGGGTGATAAAAAATTACAGAGACAGGTTTTAGTTATGTGGGTAATATCTTGGACTCCGGGTAGTCAGGGTCAGGATGTCCGAAGTTCGAATCTCGCCCTACCAGTAAAATACAATGAGTAAAATAAAATGGCCACAAAATTAAAATGTTTCGGTAAATTATAAAAACCTTAATATTTCGATCAAAATTTAAACAAAACCTTAGTGCAGTTGATCCGCGATATCCAAAAAATACCTTTAATGTTTAAATACTTACCAAATGTATTAACTTAGTAAATACTGAAATGAGCAAAAAAAACTTTATATGGGTGGTAGACATTAAACATAATCTATTTAAGCCTTTTATATTCCAGGTAGCTTCTATTTACCGGAGGATCATTTTCTATAAACGCTCTATAATTATTTAGGGACATCAATTACTGTGGGGCCCCATGAGAGATTCATATAGCTACGACAAAAAATGCTATAAAGAAACAACATTATTCGAATCAACATTCAGAAGTGGCTGCTATCTCAATTTCGAAGGTAGACACGAATAATATATTCACATGAAACTAATTTTGGAAGATACGTTTGGGAACTAATTTACTTTTACCTCGAAAGTTCAATGGCACTATTATAAATTCAAAATGTATTAATATAATCTTAATCCAGTCGATTAAAAATATTTATCTCCTATAATTTAACCATATAGGGGAGCGGGTGTTTACCGTAAGAAATAAATATGTAATCACTTATTTATTTATAAATTTGTATAAACACTTAAACTTTTGAGTTATAAGTATACCAGTTTCAAGGTGAGGTACAAGTCTTGATTATGAGAAAGTAACCTCGAAACCGGTCGACGTATAACTCAAAAGTTAAATGCATAAATAAATAAGTGTAAAATGTCATACCACAAACTGAGCAATGTTTCTGATATGATAAATATGTAATCGTTTAAAATTATCGGATAACCTTTTGAAGTTTTCGTTTGCGCAAACCATCGCGCCGTTTTCCCCAAGAGATAGATAAGCAGACTCTGTTTTTGCCAGCAGACTTTGCTTTCTCTACATTCATACAGCTTCTCATACACGCCAATTATTGCAATTCTATTCCAAAATAACCATCTTCAAATATTTGTTGGATTCGTTTATGCCATGTGTTTCTCAGTCTTCCTTGTCTTCTGTGTCCATTAACATTCACATCGTAAATCAAGGTGATAAGAAAAAAAGAAACAGTTACTATGTCAAAACAGCTGAATATTTTCTATGAAACTGTTTCTGTAAAGATAAACTAGTCAGGATATTATCAATTCACAAATAACGCTGCTTTAACAAACTGTTTCTAAAGATAACAGATGGAAAAGCTAAGGAAAAGTGGATGTTTAAACATAGTCAGAATTATAAATGAATAAGTGGCTTCTTAAACCAGCCAATGACAGTTCATGAACCTATAATTGTCTATTTTTCCATATTACCTTCTCAAAAATGTTTTCCATCTCAGTCGCAATAAATGTCAATAAACATTTAATGAAATAAAAACAACTTTTTTTAAACCACTTTTTTTTACCGGCCGGTTTCTAAGTTAAACAAGCTTCTTTATCAAAGTTTACTTAAATATTGAATTCTATCCTATTTTATTCTCAGTATTATGCTACAAGTATGGAACTAATAAATCAAACCTTTTTGTCTTTTAATAATGGGAAGCGTAACTAAAGATGAATAGGCTCAAAACTAGACAGGAGTGGACTAAAGGAAATATTGTTTTTTGGTTATTTATTATTTGATTCTTAATTGTGAATCGCTTTTTTTCATATCTTCTTTAAATTATTAATGCTTAGTTTAACAATAGAGATAGAAAAGGAAATATTGAATACTAGAAATTTAGAGGGCTTACATCTGTAATTGGCTGGTTTAAACGGCCACTTTACACACTGTGTAACATTTACTATTTTGACCGTGTTTGAACATTCATATTTCTTAAATTTATCCGTTGATTGTTTTAAAGTCAAATAACTAAAACCTTTTTTGATGCAGAGGAGATTGATCTGATTGAAAAAATTATGTTTGGGTCTAAAATTATGACATGATTTAATTATTACAGATTTACAGAGTTCATAAACTTAATGGCATATATGTACATCTTGCATATCTCAACAAATAGGAGAAACAAGATAAATTTCCTTTTTTTCGAGTTCAGTTCTCATAATATCAACAGTGCAGCTTCTCTCTAGTCTTCTGTCAAGTAGTAAGCACATATCACTAATCCTATATTTATTTTTCGTTCAAGTGGAAAACAAATATTTAATGATCTTAAAGTATAAATATGAGGAGTAAATATATATGGATTAAGTGTAATAGATACCCAAACGCGTCGCTTTAATCGTTCGCGCTTTTTGCACGTATTTGCAAAGATGCCAGTTTGAGCGAGATCTGTATCTGTATCTCAAGCCGGTTTATATAGATCAGAAAAATAAATTCTTATTGCAATTAATATTGTGATGGTTTTTTAAATTTTTAGGCGTTGAATATTAAAATTATTAGTTTTCAAATTAGTCAGTACGCATATGCAATTCGCATAAAATATGTTCTAAGCGCACACAAAATTTTTTGTCGGCGCTAAAATTAAATCTAACAAATACGAAAGTGAATATTCCATTATAAATAATGAAGATATTGTTCCCTCTATATAAAATAGTATTGACAAACAATAATAACATCTTTAACACTATTAAGTATAATGATAATATACTATAGAGGCAATCAAGGGTAAACATTAAAGATGTAAGGATTCTTTCTGCGTACAGCCAGGGTTTTCAAAAAATACCTGCGTACTGAGAACCCTCTACAACTCCTTGGTGGGAAGTAGACTCACAGTGGCTCAATGATTTGGGGGCTACGTGAACTCGGGTGTTCTCTTGCGATATAAAAAATCCAGAAGAAGTTTCTGAGATATTTCTACATGATATAGTGCGGGTACTACACGACCAAGTTTCTCCAAGGTATGCTCGGCTACAACAAACAACCTTCTAATCTCTAGAAGAAATGTGTATGTGACTACACATTTTTATCGATTGTTGCGCGGAATGGTCGATAATTATGAGATTATGATGAGCATTGGTTTGCATGCTCCTAATAATTACCTAAGACAGCGTCAGCATAGATTGTTTCATATTCTAATACACAGGGCTACCGCTATGCTGAACAACGTAGCTCTGGATGTTGATTTGTTCCATGTTTCCGAAAGGGTTTTCCGGAGCAGGACTCTTCTACTAGTTTGATATGCTGTTATGTATTTTGAAAAATAATATGTCAGTTTTAAATATAAGTTTGTAATGTTCATTTTATTTACTAAATCGAAATAATAAAAAAAACACCGTGGATGTAGCGCGCTGAGATTCAAAGTGATTTTTCAAGTCGAAAAAGTACCGTTTTTCATAGCATCCAATTAAATGCTAAAATGTGATATCCTAAATCCATTTTTTTCATAAATTTATATGTATGAGCCCACGGAGTCTATGGAGAAAAAAATTATCAAAACTAGAACGGGTTCCTTATTTTTGCTACTAAAATTTCGTAATCTCTTGATTCAAACCAATGTGTGTTCGACGAATTAAACGTTTAGTATTCTGATCCTTATAGTGCGGGTTTTATTTTAGCATTGCCTTAAACTCGTTGAAAAAATTCCCACATCCGCTCAATGGGACGATAAAATGAGAACATTTACGGAAATTACCCAATCCATCAACGACCCTTTAGATCTACCATCTTGAGCAGCAATGAAGACAGAGCATCGTTAGTCGGCGAAGGGTTTAAATGCTTCTTTTTATGTAACAGTTGCGTTTTGTATGTGTTACACGATTTACCGAATTTTTATGAAAAGGTTTTGGTAAGACATTATTAAGGTTATTGATATGAAGAAATAGAGCGCACGGGTATTACCTAAATGCTTCGAAATCGCTGAATATTCCGTTCTCGCATTGAACCAAGGTAAAAGCGCAGATTTAAGGCGTGTTTAGTCAGACATTTATGACTAAATTGAAAGCGAAAGAAGCATTTTTTACGAGAATTATATTATAATTGATTAGTAAACAAAAAAAAAGTTTTAATATAAACTGAAAATAAACCGGATATCCTACGAAATTTTATTTAATATTTTTTAAAAACACTCAAAACCATTTGCAAACGAGTGAAAAAAAAATAATTAAAAAGCAAAAAATATTTTATTATGTTATTCTTTTATTATGTTTTACTTTGTGCAATTCATATTATTATTATGTTATACTTTGATTCCATATAACTCAAATTTTAGACAGGTAATTCAAAATGCTCGTAATTTTGGTATAAAAATTCCAGTTAAATTTATTGATAAACATCTATAAAATTTGGCCCAGATGCGAAATTAAAATTTACATCTTTTAAAATTTTAAGCAGGTTCTCATAATCATTGCGTTTGTGGTTTTTTTATTCTATCCGGAATACATATGTACCAATATATACTTCCCTAAGAAATCACAGTCTAAAAAATTATACCGGCTATTAATTAT
Source organism: Micrasema longulum (assembly GCF_059751315.1). Classification (NCBI taxonomy): domain Eukaryota; kingdom Metazoa; phylum Arthropoda; class Insecta; order Trichoptera; family Brachycentridae; genus Micrasema; species Micrasema longulum. The sequence continues at coordinate 213,568 of NW_028277358.1, forward strand.
ACTTTATTTTTCATGTGTTTTGTTACACAAACAAAATAACATATTCCACGTTACTTTCACTAATGCATTTTCCTCGTATTGTAATAAAAAGGAGTGCCTCCGAATTTCAACAACCCTTTTATGAAAAAGAAAAAAAAACTTGATTTACTCGCATTAACCTTTTCAAATTCTAGGTCCCTTCTAAATTATAAAGCAAATCAAAACATTTTTTTTAAACTTAAAAACAACAGTAAATAAAATTTAACAAACTGTACCGAGTTTTCCACTTAGTATAAAACTGCGAAATGCTTTACATGTTTTGGTAAATATTTTGAATAAATTATTCTTACCTACGAACCCGTAAATTTAATGTGTAACTTATAGTGGTTTACAAATAATAGAGGAGAAGAAAGCTTAGCAATTTTCCGCAAGAAAGATGTCAGTTGAATGTTTGCCAAGTATGATTCAGTTCATAATGCTGTAAATAATCTGATATTAGAACGGAAATGGAAGCTTAGCGAGGCAATAATGTATTCTAATATCTAATAATAACTCATAAAAAATAAAGAATATATAAATTGTAATATGCCTACACCTTGTCAGGCTTGGAACGGGGTTTGCAGTTTGCACCCAATTTAACAGATGTAATGATCGGTGGAGAAATTTTATATTAAAAATAATTAATCTACCGACGTATCTTATAAAAAATGTAATTTGTCTTCAAGTCATAATATTTATTAAAAAAATAATTGGTTTGTAGGAAGAAATTGCCTCTATGTAACTTTTGTTTGTGTGATTTTCTTTAACTGTACGTTAGATCGGTTTAATTTTTTTTTTAAACCTACAAAAAAAAGCTGTTATTTATTTTTTCAATGTCAAATAAAAAGAAAGTCAATATCGCATTTTTCGCAAATCTGCCGTTGTTCTACGATTCAGACGAGATATTCATTTTTCCTTCTTCTTTCCTTCCCATCCCCTCTCCCCTCTTCATGGTATGGTGTGATTTTTTATATTTTTTTAGTTAATCTTTGTTTTTAATTTTGTATAAAATCATTAGATTCAATATGTCCATGCACTTGTAATTTTCTCAAACTGAACGATTTGGGAAGGTAGGAAGAATTTTTCTTAGGGCAATATGCCCGCCCTTATATGTATACATATTGTATGTATATAAAGTTTCAAATAAAAAAAAAGTTCTTTAAGAACATAATATTTATGTATATGTATTAAGGATGAATATTTATTTCACTCAAATAAGATTCCTCTACCTGAAATATCGCACCAAACATTTACCTTCTATTCAATGTCTATCCATGAGTTTCTCTCGAATTATGTAAACTGTAGAAATTAAAATTTTGCTTGTTTGTATAACTATTAAGATGCAAATGTACTCTACCCTTAGAATGTACATACTCTAAGGCCATATTGCTGTAAAAAATGTTGCTCAGTTGTGTTTCCGCAGAAAAAGGCTTTAACATCCTTTCGGCATTAGTTAAGCTTGTTTGATAGTCATTATCGTTCAATTTGAACTACTTGGATTTAATAAAGATGAAATTTGATTTATTCTTTAATTAATTTATGCAATATTGATTATGCGAATCTTGAAACCGACGATTGCCTTGTTAGTAATACAAAGCACTCATAAGCTGGATGTTTTTATCAATTTAAACAGATGAAGCTCAACAACGTCTGATGACAGCTATCACTGAAGCTGTAAATTTGGCCACCCAATTTTTATTTAACTTTTTTGATGGCACTTCACTTATTCGACGAATTTTGTTACGACCAAGCAAAAAAATGATTCTTAAATACGCCTCGATAGCAAACGCACGCATCTCTTCCAAACAAAAATGCATAGCATATAAAAAACCGTAGTACCTGCAACTTCAACGCTCCATCCCACCTTTCTATCGCTACTAACATTCAACAGTTGCCATCGGACAACCTATAAAATTTATTTTATAACGAGTACCTACATTTTAATATGATCTTTTTAATGAATGTTATACTGTTCAATATAATATTATGTGAGTCTTATCTGTTCTATTATTGTAATATGGTACAATGTTGTCCAGTGTACCGAAGTTCGGATATAGACTCAGGGCGTAGCACGTGTTGATATAACTATACACTAAACTCTCATATTTTATCGTTAGGCATCAGTCACCCGACACAACATTTTCTCGTAAGGTAGTCTGCCAAACTGTTTGTTTGCATTGTACATTTCCATAGATAAGGCAATTTCTCGGGTACGACATTATATTGCTTCGCAGCTAAGATAGCCACTGAGGACTGAGGCAATGTTTACTTAAGTAAGCCTAAACAATCTTCCCGCCCTAATCACGATTCTAATAATTACACGGTACGCCAACTCAACAAAGGAGGATTTCGCGAATCGTTAGGCTTACCAGCAGAAAAAATAAATACGAGGCAAATGTAAAACAAACAGATTATTTACGAGGCTGACTAGTGTAACGATTTCCCCGCCTCTACATCGGCTCAACTATGTAATACCGCCTTTTGCCTTACGTTTACCTCCCTTAGAGTAGAGCTTATTATTTTAATACCCCGATACATAAAATAGTCAGCATGCCACTTCTCTAAATAAAGTAGTAAAGTGCTCGCAATTATCATTTGATATGTTAGAGAACGAACGCTATCGCTTCCCGAGTAAAATTCACTAAGGAAAATTATATCCAGTTGTGTTTAATTTTATGACTGTCTCAAAATTCAAAATCACCAATTTAAACGGTAAAATTTGTTTCCTCAAACGAAAAAGCAAGACATTTTTTAATCCATCTCATATATTACACTATAATGAGCCAAATCTCCCCGATCGATTTACGCATCACTCTGTTCGATTAAACATTTAACACTGAAAACAATTAACTTTATTTCATAATATTTGGAAGAATCGCAAAAAAGATCGCTTATTAGATACATCAACTCAGAATACGAACTTACATACAAAAAAGTGAGGTAAACATAATATATCTTCAATTTGACATTGGCACTTCAATGTTTATCAACTATTTTTTGTACAAAATTGGATTATTTTCTTCGTTCCATAAGAAGTTGTTAGAATATTGTAAATCAGATTCTGAGTTATCGATTGTTGCTTTAAGGTGAACCGCATAGAAGCTGTGCCTTACAATAAAGTATCTCGAGGTATTATGATAATTATTTTAATAGCGGCGCTTCTTTAGTACGCTACGTTAAGTGCTTTTATTATCAGCCGAAGTTAGTAACGCTGAGGCGCTGGGATCCGCTTCACGTAGCAAATATTCACTGTACCACCGTGAACCGATACTGCAGTACCCGCGTTATGAAAGTCATCGTCTCGCATTTTCCGCTAACGACAATACCCGGTTTGGAGATAATAAATGAGACTTTATTATTCTTTCCCCAGCCCCGCGACTGCATTTGCTTTCGCTGCTGTGTTTAAATTTTCACGAATTAAATTTATGGCGTTTTCAGGAGCTACAAACCCCCATTGGCCAACCGAGACCAGAATGTAGTGGGGAGGTAATTTATATCAAAATACGAACTTTATGAAATAGATCGCATCCGAAACAAAACGATTACGCTGTTTCCTTAAGAATATTTCTCATTCCTTTTCTCGAGTGAACTCCGAGATGATTGAAAGCTCCGTATATTAAATTTTCCAGATTCACAGGACTTGCAGTTATTTATGGTGAAATGTTTGTAATTTCAGTAAGACGGTTATTTGATAATTAAATGGGCGGTTTGGAGAAAAGTGCGAAAGTAAATTAAAATGCACGAGATCTCGGTAGGTGTATTTTATTTAGCATCGTTGAGATTGAGAAAGTTCTAGACCTTCTTCTTATTTGTTTGCTTTTATAAAAAGAACTTTAGTCACAGTGCGCAGCGGTAGGGGAAAAGCACGTCGTCTATGTCTTCGGCACTCCATGAAGTTTGCTGAAGAGTAACGCAAGTTTCGTTGTTACTAAGTCGGTCCGGTCCGTTTCGTCTACCACTTCTACAGGATCGATATATCGATATAACTCGATCCGTCCCTATACATGTACCACTATTTTTTTCAATTTTATCTGTTCGCCTTGTAAAGTGACCAAAAATAATTGACGGAAATTTATTTATTAATGACCATCCTATGCGGCGTATGCTCTAAAAGCAATGACAACGCAACGCATCGTGACGTAACCGTGAGTTCATACCGATTGCAGACATTATCTACGCATTTGTTTATAATTGAATTATTATTATCAGCAGTTTAGTTTTCTATTTGTTTACCTTCAACTTTGTGACTTAAAGTTGTAACGTATAAATTTATATTGAATTCGTTTCTGTTTCGTTTTATTGAGACAGATTGTTGTGAGGATGAATCCATCAAAATAATGTATGTAAGTGTGCCAGACTTCAATATTACAATGAATTTATTACCAACGACAGGTGTTACGCTGTCAATAGAACTGTGATTGAAAAAATCAATCTCACCGAACAAATACTACATAAATGAAAACATGATGACGTGGTTGAAATATCGTTGGGAGTGTTTATTATCTTTGTGTTTGGTAAATTTTATGAATGTCCGCTTGACATTTGACAAGTGAATTTGAACTTTAATATTTAAGACACTTATTTCACAATATTACAAAAATAAAACATGCAAAAGATGATAAAAAAAATTGAGGTTTAATAATAACATATAAAAGAGATGAAAAATGTTTTAAATAAGAGGTCTAAGTATCAACAAGGCTCATGACCTGTAAGTGGCTGGCTTAAGTGGCCACTTTACACACTGTGTAACATTTACCACTCATCAATATTACTTCAATTATTTTATCTGTTGATGTTTGTGATGCGGTCGAGATCATTCATTCATGCAATAAAGGTTTCACCTCCTTTATTTTATTACCTATTAAGGAATAGGTAATAAGTACTTTTGAAGTTTAAATTTTGTGGCCATTTTCAATGAGTTGTAAATAACTCACTATTGGAAAATGGAAATTAAGTTGTGTTAGAGTAGGTTGCGAGCCTCGTACCTTCTATCCATGAGTCCACGACACTAGCCACGGGACCACAACCCGATTCAAAGTTAATGTTTTAAAATATTATTTGAACTTATGTTTTCTCGTATATGTTTTAAATAATATTGTTTGCGTTCAAAACTGTTCAGTTTTAGAGCTAATTAAACTTAATCGGAAATAACTTCGGGTTTGAACTGTCAGAAGGGTCTAAGTGAGTAACATCTTTCTGGAGGGGGTGATTCTATAAAATGCTGCGAACGCCCAGTTGCATTCCACCGGCAACACCACTGACTAGTCCAACTCGTTAGCGTCCGTCCACGTTGCGAACCCTGGGCAAGGGAATCACACTCATAATGGTATGATCACAGCAGATAACGAGAGAATTAAAGGCGAGTTTCTGGCGCCTCTAAACCAGAACCAAACAGCTACTGGAAGGTAACTCCTCCAGAAAAATCCACCAGAAAAGGCAGCGAAAAACCACTCTGGTCATCTTTCCCGGGAATCACTATGGCGAGTACATCCAATAAGCGGTTGTCCTGTGTCCTGTGTGCGGAATATAAGAGTAGGGAAGAAGCGAGATTCTTTCGCTGAAGTAATCGCCAACATCGTAGGACTTGACGAGGCATCGCAAGAGAAAAAATAAGGAAATAACTGTACTTAAAAATAGGAATTCAAGTTGTGGAAGAGCGGAGAGCGAATTTTAAATTTCTGATCCGTAATTCAGTTGCACTATCAAAAATTATACTTAAGACTTTGGATTATAATATTTAGACATATCTTTTATTTACTATGCTTATTTTTTTAAAGCGATTTATATCAGTGTATAAACATAATTAATTTACTCATGAATTATTCTTATTAGCCGCGCAATGATAAGCTGAATATAATATACAAGGTACAAAGTTAATATCTAAACAAAGGTGTGTATGAGTGAGGATGTGTTTAAAATTTAATAAAGTTTCAACATCAATCATCAACTTCTCAGGAGAAGCGAAAACCTCTGGAACGTGGTAAAATGTCTAATTAAAAACTCATCTGTTAAAGGATTCAGAAATTCGTAATACTGTTTATAACTTGTAGCTATGGTTTCGACAAAACCAACTATAAATTCGACGCCTTGAAATTAGTTATATAGTGTTGTAGGAAAAAAATACCTAAAATGTTATGGAAAAGTACTATAAAAGTACTAAAAAGTACTATAAAAGTAAAAAAACTAAAACATTTATAGGTTCTAGTAGCCGGCGAACATCAAATAAAAATCAGCAATAGTAATTAAATGAAAATTAAAAATGAAATGTGAATCACTTTGTATTTAAATAATTTTCTTGATAAATAATTACAATTCTAGTAATATATTATTTAACATTACACATACCGATGCGCTCTTGCTTAAAATGATTCCAATGTTCCGAGTGCATTTTCAAACTTGCAACTCATTGAAAATGGCCCCCAAAATTCAAATATTTAGATAAATCGTTAGAATGCAAATAGGTATTTCTTCTTGACAATTTTACTAAAAAAACAGTACCAATTTGGTTTCGTTTTAAGGATAAACCTAACTTAACCCAAGATTCTTCATTACTTAATATTCTTCGCAATAGTTATTGATTCATAAATTTTTGTTTGTTTACTTTCTATCTTTTAGTTAGGAAACTCTCGTTTGCCGTGTTCAATCCTACAAAAGGCCGACCAAACAAACAATTAACTACTATTTTGTCGTTAAAATTTCACACATGTCACATTTTTATCGTAAACTGGTTTGACTTAATTATTATAAATCTCCTATTAAGCCGACCTTTTTGTAGAAACAAAACGTCCTAATGGCCATTTCTGATAAACGTCATTATTACCGCCGATAATAGACTACCTCTTGGCCATTAAAACTGACATATTAACCGAAAGGGGATCTGCGAGAGAGAAAGGGACACACACTGCGTCGGCATATGACAAAGGCCCGGAGAGAGAGAGAAGACAGCATCGAAACAATAGTATTGGAGTAGCATCTGAAGTTGCCGACGACATGTAACATCAATGTGGAATAATTTTTTTTAAGGTGTAATGTATTCCATGGCAACATATTATTCTTTAATACTTTATTTTATCATTCGTATTTTATTTAAAAGCCTGATAATATGTAGGTATGTCTAATACTAAGTCTTTATGTCCCATTAATATATATTTTGTAACTGATGACAATAATAACTACATAGTTCTACACACTTTTGTAAAATTTCGGCTTAAATTGGTTTTGAATTGACTTTTCGTTTCGTCGCGAAATAAATACTTTATTACAGGTATTCTCGCAATTGTTTTTATTTTATTGTTACCGAAAATAATTAAGGTAAATTCAAAATCAACAATGTTTTGAGTATGTCCCAATGCTTGTATGTCTTATTATTTGTTTGGTAGGCAATTGAAGAAATGTGGATTTTTAAATATAAACAGAATGGTTATTGTTACACAGTGTGTAAACTGGCCACTTAAAGCAGTCAATGGCAGGTTGTAAGCCCTGTATATCCCTAGACTTTCATATTTTCTTCTAAAAAATGTTTCCACTTTCTGTTGCAACGAATTTAGATAAATACAAAGTATTAATAAAATGGATCAGTACAACAAAACATTTCTACTTAGCAATGGCGAGCCGTGATTTATTTTATAGGTAATCTACAAAAAATAATCATTAATTTGTTCCTACATATGAGTACACAATATGTAAGAAATATAATTTAAAATACCTATTTTTCTCTGGTTCTGTGAAAATCGCGATATATGTAGCTTTATTCTACACTATTTTAATACAATACTTGTACAAAAGTATATTAGCAAATACCACAATGACATTCAGCAGTAATTGTCAACACTGAGCACTGGGCAATTATTTTTAAAATTAATAATGTGAAAAACGGCCACTGTGAACGTGAGAACGCCACATGTCCTATTTAATACAAAATGCGTCAACGGTAGCCTATCAAAGAAAAATAGTCCTTCGGAAATAATTTTCGAAATACTAGTTTCCAAATAGAGAATCTTCAAATAATATTTATAATCTGCAAGCTTGTTTTAGTCCTAAAAAGCTGACTTGGGTAAAAGATGTAAAATATAGTGTATTTTTTGTATGGAGGAATAAGCTGAGATAATCGGCTAGTTTCATCGTTCACTGAGAACAGGCTGGGCGTTGGGCGCACTTTATAAATGTTTTTTGGTAGGAAGATATAAACGGTGGTGGCGATTTAAAACAAATGACAATTATTTTATCTATTTTTGCATAAACATATTTCATATAAAACATTATTATCGAAAGGCAAATTTAATGGTAAGCTGTGCACAATAGCTTAATTTGGCAATTCACCCCTGTTCATTAATACTATTATCTGCTCCGCCTGACCCAAATATCAATTATTAAAATGTAATACACGTATAATACTTATGTGTTAGTGCATATTGAGTGCATTCAATACTTTTTATTGATAAGAACCCAAGTAAAAATAACTTAAGAGAGAAATAAAACAACACTTACACGACACGAACAGTAAGTGCATGATTTTACTAAGCATCGAGAAAGTAATTACACATGTATGAACTAATGCACGACCATGTGTTACGTGTTCATGATTGTCGATCTCCACAGAGAAGAAAGGTAATTTATATTTCCATTTTATCATAATGTTAGATAGACCCGGAACAGATAATCCAGTAACGACACAATGTCGTTTGAGACGTAACGCATCAGTTGGTAAATTCATTTAGAAGTTACTTTCGAAAAGTTTTGATTAAATTCACCCTGAAGACATTAAAAAATATATGAATAGCTAAAAGAAGAATGTCAATTCCTCAGAGTCTTGAATTACTTATGAATGAAATTTAAAATTGTAATATGTTGATTTGTATGAGAAAATTGAATAAAAATATGTAAATTTATGTTGGGGTTATTATGCCTCGTAATGGAAATAACAACGGGTGGTCTTATTTTCACAGAAGAAACTTAATATCAATTCGGACATAATGCCAGATGAAGCATTATTTATTGTCAAAGGAAAGGGCTTATTTACAAATGCCGTTATTGTCCGAGACACAATAATCGCGCAATACAGAATATTCAATATACTCGTGTTATCATACTCTTCCATCACCGTTCTCTTATCCTTCTCGGAATTCAATATCTTAATCCCTAGCGTGAAGAATATATACGACACTGATAAATTTTACAAGTTCTAAAAAACAAATCTTTTCGGCATGTGTAAAATACTAGACCTTTGCTTGTTGGACCGTTTTTCGTTTTGACATTCGGAACAAATCAGAAATTGGGAAATACGTAGGTACTGTTTGCAGGTTCCCAAAGAAATAGGTAATACTTATAACACAAAAGGTCTTTTTAGGTTTATCTTTATGTTCTAAATTTCTTTTTCAGTTTGTTTTCCTTCTTCATACAATAATCATGCCTAGCTACTAGATAATAGCTACTACAAACACCACAAAGAAGCAAATCTTCGGACGTTGGTTTAGCAGAAATGATTAGTTTTTATTTTTGTTCATCTTCATCGTCAACGGTCCGTTCCGCTGGGAGACGATTCTTCCTAATTATTTCTGATTACGAGACGCAACGTATTCTCAGTTTATTAGTTAAGTTTACATTGTACATACTTTTTTTATTGACTATCGGGCGTTTGGCCTAAGTAAGCATTTTCAAGAATAGAAGGGTAGACAGAATCTCTCTTGGTCAATAAACAAAGATAAATCCTAACAAAGTAAGAAGTTTGCTAGATCATTTTCATCGGCACTATCATTTAAATTATTTAATCGAGAAATAACTGCAAAATATATTTTAATACTCTTTTGGTTTGTATTTTCGGCAAAATTGCTTCGCATATAAACAGTTGTTTATCATTTTCATCAGTTTGGTGAATAATAATTATTTATTATTTTTAATGGTTACTCGTGAATAAGAATTGTATGAAAAGTCTAAATGTTCTAGTTTGCTTAGATTTAATTGCTTAAATTATTTAGACAAAGTAGAAAATTGAGGTAAATTAGGATAATTAAATGGGAATTGCACGCAGAATAATTAGGGCTAAAGTTCGCTTGGGTTGAGTGAGACGGGTCCTGGCGTTTTTCCCTAAGGACAAAAAGTAGACACATTTATACCTAATACCCATATAAAGATATAACACCCTTAATCTGATACGCGTCAAACGAAGCCGCGGGGAGGGACCTATAAAGCGGGGAACAAATGCGACATTAGAAAAAAGGCTACTTTTACGTATAAATCAACTGTCGCCATATGGCAGCGCACTTATATCGAAGGGTAAAACGCTGAATTGTAACCGACATACTCGTACATACATATCTACACTTTTCATATTCCGTCCACGTATGGAAAAAAGCGTCCACTTTTGCCGATCTCGCATTGGGTGGTGAAGTTTCTGTTTTGGAATATTAATGCAGAATTCGATCTAGAATTGATGACAAAAATGATGGAACGTTTACGTGATACTTCGTGAATCCTAAATCTGAGCCCCATTCTTCGAGGAATACCTATGAATATTATTACCGAGCTATGTTTACATGGCAAATTGGCGTAAACTATGGAATTGTTCATTTTGGCTTGTGTTGAATTAACATAACAAAAACTATTCAACTAGGTGACGTGACGTGTACTCGTATTAATTGGACAGATTGGTGATAATTTCTTTGAAATACTGGGATGAATCACTGTTGAAAAAATAATAAAATTAGATTCAATTTTAATGTGCTTATTGCTTTTCTATAGGGAAAGTCTCTTTATCGGTACGTTTTAATAAACCTCAATACAGTTCATTTACTTTCTGACTTTTTTACTGCTGAAATATTGTCCGAAGCATCAAGTAAGCAATATTTAGAGAATCAAATTCTTACTCATTTATAAAAATGTCCAGTGACCAATCGGTTAATTGTCAATGTTCACCCTTTTCTACTGTCGAAAATGAAAAAAAACACCCACACCTACCACTTACACAAATACTTGGCTCCAAACCAACCTGTAATACGATTATTCCCGAAGCAGGAGTGAAAAACGGTATTTTTGTAAAAAAGAGCATAACTACGTTTAATATTCGGTATGTTTATAAGAAAACGAAATGTTACTTTTATTTATTTTAATAATTTACTATTACGTTTCAACGTTGCTTCATCCCCGTGATATAAATAGTTATGTTATGTTTTACGCAATTTTTAGATTATAGTAAAAAAACGGATGAAGTATTATCGGTTAAGTTCAATATATGTCTTTCATGATTTGGACGTTTTTACACGGTGGTGGACAGTATGTTCCGGACATGGGTTGCGTGTGCGTACCCTTGAACCACTCAATTATCCCTACCGGGTCGGAGGTTCAACCAAACCCTAGATTCGCCTTGCTGCCCCTGGGGCGAACCCTTATCTTAGGCCAGATATAGAAAACTGTTTTTAACAAATAGGAAACGCTGCGTAGAAAGGCATAGAAAAAACATACAATCCATCAAATCCCGGATTCTTGTAAAGGAAATTTGTAAATTGACGAAATGTTTCAAAATGTTAGATTTTTTACTGTTTTTATTAAAACATGTTTAACATGAGACAAAAATACATTTTTGTGATCAAAATTTGCTTGGTTCAATTATGTCAAAAAGACAGGTGAAATTTTGAAGTTTTAGTACAAAAACCTTCCAACTGCTGTTTTAACTTCACAAAACCATATTGTTGATAAACTTGCGAATGAAAATCTCATATTTCGTCGGTGATACTGCAATGCCGCGAAACCAGTTTATTTACAAAAATGTTTTTCTAAAATATTGACAAAATGCATTGGAAGGATCACCCGCTGAAAATTCCATTTATAGTGTATTGCAGTATCACCGACGGTTTACCTTTTAGAACAAACTTTTTAAATTTACATTGTAAAAAAAGTGTAAAAAAATACACTTTGATTATTTAATAAATGTTTTATTCTAGTATGAAAAAATTGTTACTATGAAACGCAGAACAGTTGTGGAAAAATTCAGTTACAAATTTATTACATACTCGTACAAATAAGAATGTTTTCTTAAACTTGAATTACGCAAACTGTTTAATTCAGTTTACGTGAAATAAACGGTTTTAATGTTCAAACGTCAATTTATCACCTTTCATTAATTTTGAAGCGAATTCAGATTAAAAATGATCATTAATGTTAAACAAAAAATAATGTTCCCCTTTCGGATAGTCTTCAACAATGAATTAGCCAAATTGAGGGTTATGTTTTCGGAAATGACCTAGCTAATTTAAATAACAGGTTTCACAAGTATTCTGGCGCATTGCTCCGATAGCTTCTTCTATTTTTTTTAATTATTATAAATACATATATGTGCATAGGATCTATAAAAGTATAACGCCGTAGTATATATAGTGCATATAAAACCATATTTACAATTGTGTTTTGTTGCTATGACGTGCTTTGTTTACTGTCTAGTGGAACATAAAATTTTTAATATTGAAAGCACTAATTTTGTGGTCACGCATTACAATAAATGTTATTAAAAATTTGTAACTATTTACCGACTTTTCTGAGTCTAGCGGATTCAAGACGTACCCGTCTCTTCATCAGGACAACTACAGGTCATTATCCCCGTAAATGCCTAGATTTCCACATTTCCTAAAAATTTACTAATATCGGTTGAGATACCTACCGATCAAAAAGTATTTTCTTTCGTCTCTGTTGAGATACTGGTATCTTTTTTTTTACGGCGATTATGTTGCGATTGAACAATTCAAGGTTGGATTACATTCTCGTGTGTTGGGTTTGGGTCTGGTCTGTCGTGACGGCAAGTTAAGGTACGATTACATTGTTGTATCGTGTTGCGGAGTGGTGAGGTGTGTTGAGGGCTCTTCTATATTTTTTATTGATCACTCATCGTGTTTGCTTAGCTTGCTTAACGTACTTGCATAACTGTAAACGGTGACTCAATACGTAAAGGACACGTTTCAAGATAAATATTGTTGTGGTGTGTTGTGACGCGCCATAATCCCCGTCTATCACTATGGCGCAGACTAAAAATCATTGGATCGGGACTGCATCCGACTGACTTGGTCGCGTCACAACTCCCAACACAACACAACACGCGAGAACAGTGTAATTTTAACTTCTAACCATATAAAATACAAAGATGTGATATGCACCAGATAGCTCCCCAGCACATCACAATGTAATCCTGCCATCACGCGAATCAAAAATATTTTTCTTATTTTCAGCATTGTGAATAATTAACCAATGAACGCTGTCGAGTTTATATTTCGCTTATAACATTCACCACACCGAGGACATTATTCACTTTTGAAAATAAAATTAAAAGCATTTTATGTACTAAATGAGAGTGATTAAGTGATTTGTCAGCTTTACGCTTGATTTATTGCGTACGAATAATTGTTTAGATTTTGGATAAAGAATGAATGCACATGTCCAACTTTTACGGAACAATATTTATCTCATAAAATTATTTTTATTCATTTCCTATTTATTACCTGGCCTGTTGTGGTATAAAAAAATAAATAAAGATTTCAATATTTGTAATTTTTTACCACATATCAATATAAAACAAATTAATCGAATAATTTGTCATGTTATATATGTACTCTTGCATTAATAACAATCTATGATATACTAAAAAAACATATTTATTTGTTAATTTTGTCACTTAATAAATTTGTTATGACTGCCATATTTCGTATTATGGCAGTCTTGACGAATTATAAAAGATTTCAGATAAATATCACGTTGGCGTGCCATTGTACACTCCGTATTCGGTTATAATGAACTTTTTAGTTATACATAACAGTTTAGCACAGCGCACTAAAATAATGTTTTGAGAATGTGCAGATGTTTGTAGACAGGCTGGATGTCCTCCCTAGGGATTTATTCAGATCTCAATTTGTTGCAACAGAGAGGGAAAACACTTTGTAAATTGGTCACTTAAACCAGCCAATGACAGATCGTAAGCTCTGTAATCGCCTCGGCTTCCAAATTCCCTTATCAAAAGTTTTCTCTGCCAGTTGTAAAAAATTTAGATGAGTGTGATACATTCCAAACAAACAAACAAACCATAATGCCATTTCCCCGTATGCTAGGCAGAGAAGATTGAACGCCATATCACTATGTCTTCGAATACAAATCTCGTTTTCTCTAATTCATACGGCTTCACATGAACGCGCCGATTATTCCAACTTTTGACATCTCCATTTTTAAATATTTGTTAGATTCGGTCATGCCATGTCTTACTCTGTATTTCTCTATTTCTGCAGTCCACGAAGAGCTACTTTCTTGATTTTGTCGCTAGTCCTTATCTCAGCCTTACACAATGTACGAATCTCGACATTGTGAATCTATCGAACATATTTTTATCATTTACATATTTTTAGGTATCAACGCAGGTTTACTAATAAATAAAATGGCTCGCCTGCAGTCTGTATTAAATGCCATGCCGCCGCGAGACTTATTTTTGGAATCTCTAAGTTTAGTCATATCACTCCACTACTTTGGAAATTACCCTGGCTACGTTTTCCACACAGGGTGGAATACAAACTCTGTCGGCTTATGTATATGTATGGGTCACTGCACAACTCTGCTACGGAGTATCTAATGGAACTATAAATTCCAGATGATCTAGTTGACAGACGTTTAACGCTTAGATAAGCTACATCTACGGTGAGAACAAAAGTTATTATACCTCTACGCAAACAGCGCACTAAATTCGATGAACGCGCATTTGCGGTCGCAGGCCCTACGAAGAATGCTCTTCCAGCAGAGGTGCAAAACTGTGAGAGTAAAGTGATGTTTCGGAAAAAAACTTAAAACCCACTTGTTTTCTAAATCATTTGAATAAATCCGTAGCATGTGATAACAAAGTAAATTGTTTAATTAAAATTACAAATTAAAATAATCAAACTATATATATATTTATAAAATTACTTTAAAAAGCACCCTTGGGGTATTATATTACGATAATGGCGCTATATAAGTTATCCATAATGATAAAAATTATATTTTTACAACACGTTTGCTTGGGAGATCGTCGCTCCCATACATCAGGGTCGCCACCAGGACTCCATTGAGAACTGATAATTTTGCCTCTTGCGACAAACTTTCTTCTAAATGCCTTACTTGTATATATGTTTTTCTTATGGCACCCTTCATGGAGGGATGCGATCTGTCCATTTGTAATTATAGATCCCCTCTAGTAATTTAAATATCCAGCTGGTAACCTATACTTTAAATGCCGGTTGTAATATTTTAATCCCGAGGAGGTAGGATTTGTGCACGGAAGTGTAGACAGCGAATAAAATAATTCCTCACAGAATAGATTCTCCAATAATAGAAGCACTTTGGCATCGAACAAACACAAAAGCATATCTCTAATGCTGACGCTTGGTGGCCTAACGCCTAACGTAATCGGTAGCCATAAATTTTCTGACAAAAGTTAAAAGTTGTTTACCATCACACGGTAAAGCTCACTAATTGCTTAATTTAGTCGTTTGGTAAAAAATCTCCAAATTTATTATGTAGTTTTAACATTTCACATTGTTATGTATATATATATATATATATAAATATATAGTTGGATAATTTAATTTAATAAATTTAGCGCCATTTTTGTGAAAATCACCTCAAGGGCGCTGTACAATTAATAAATATCCCAGCACGTCTTGCAGCTACAGAGCGCATGGACGGTTGGCAGTCTAGTTCCTCGTTTTCAATTAAGATCAATTAAAAATTATAACAGATAGGAGGCTATATTACAGGACGACTTTCAGCTACAAGGGCATAGACAGTTTGAAATTTAGCCCCCATTTACGCATTTTAAAAATTGACAAATAAATTTAGTGTATTAATGATATTTGAAAAATAAATCAAATATATGAATAATAAAAAGGAGTATGATTACAACACGTCTTGCAGCTACTAAGCACATAAACGATTGGAATTCTAGACCCCATTTACAAAATTTAGGTATTTTAAAAATATATGAAAGCTGGATAGTGTATGTTATTTGTATCTCCGTATCCAGGCGAAAGAAAAATACAGCTCTGTGAGTAAAATAGAACCAGAACCTGGACGAGTGTTTTCAACTTGATATCTACTCTGAGATAAAAATCTTTGCAATTTTTGTTATAGTACAGTGCCCTATGCACCACTGGGTGCGGAAACGGGAATGATGGGGATAATGATCATCATCATCATTCCTTTCCGTACCAAAGGGTGCATAGGGCACTGCATTGGTTCACCAATCGCAGCGAATCTTGATCGTTTTTGTTACATGAAGGTACGATAATCAACCTTACACTTTAGGTGTCATTCAAGGGACTATGAAATATTCTTGTGTAAAAATACATTTTTTTCCAAAATGGTTCGTGCCGGGAATCGAACCCGAGACCTCTTGCATGACAGTAAACAAACGCACTAACCACTACACCACGTGGCGGGCAAATGATGAGCAGATGATAGTAATAACCGTGGACTAGTGTTTTCGACTTGATGGCTACTCTCAAATCATAATCCTAAATAAAGATATCAAGAAGACAAATCCGCCTCGTTGTATAGTCCTGGGTTTGATTCCTGGTTGGGTGGATACGAATATTTCACTAAAAACCCATTAAAATGGATCGTCAAGTAAACAAAAGTGAGCATTCTCGACATTTTCTTCTGTTCGCGTTCAATCGATGGAATAAAACTGTCAAAGCTACTCGCCATATTTACGCAGTGTCCGCGAAGACGCTGTAAATTATTAATTAATTTGTTGCAAATTGTTTTATGAGTCCTCCTGTTCTCTTCATTTGAAAAAGACAGACATAACTTGTGTCAACACCTAATATATATTTATATGCAGTGATTTGTCTATTTTAAAAGAAAATTATTATAGCTGTAATATCACTTGAGTATAAGCTCTAAGTTAATATTCTTAAGTGCTTATTATTAATTCCTTTTGAGAGATAAAAAACGTTTTTTAATTCTAAGAATCATTTATGTACTGCAAACAAACACCTTAAACTTATTCTGAAGTCCCAAAAGAGGAAGAAACTTTATTTTCGTCATCGATAACTAAACTCTATCGTCATTCAAATAATGTTATCAGTTTCCCTTTGATCGCTAGCGACTAATGCATATTATCAATGCTTATTCGTTTGTTATCCATTATGGAAACAAGCTAATAATATTTGATAATCTATCATAGTAAATTAATTATAGCATTTTGCAGTCATAATTTTGTGTATAACATTACTTTGTATTAAATAAAATTACAACAGTTTCTTCTTCTTCCTTGCTATAAACCTATGTGATCTGTTCTCCAGGGGGTTCCTCCTCCAGTGAGGTGGATTCCCAGCTGTCCTTCTATCTTTTGGATGGTCTTCAACAAGAAATAATAATTATCATTTTACGTTAGGTATAACGTGTAAAAAAATATTTATATATTTTATTATGTATATATCTAATTACCGAGATGCCTAACAAGGGTACCGATTCAGAGATCTACGCACCATAAGGGACGCATAAGGAAATAAAGATGATCGCAACACTTGATTAGTCCTTTTAAAAAACATTTGGGGTTAATGGTGGGCATCTGAAGCACAGGAGTAATCACTTTACCTGTTAACAAAAATGATCAAGAAGCAATTGGAATACCAATACGAATACCAGCTTTGCACCACCTGGTGCAGGTGATGATAGTATTAATAATGATGATGATTATACTATTTATGAAATTTGAAAAAAAAATATTATAGAATGGCCAATTCAATAGGTCACATTTGACATTTGTCGGTTTTAGCTTCATAGTGAGGTGACCTGCTTAAAAACATCGATTAAAGTGAATGAATCGATTCGGACTTCACACATAATATATGTGAATTGAATTCAGTTACTATGAAAAAGTACTTATAGGTACTGTAATTTTATTTTAAAAATCATAAGTCGAATCCCGTAAATTTAAGGAACAAAATAAGATAAATAAATATATGTATTTGATTAATGTAAAAACTTGCATTTGGTTGTAATATTGTATTTATTTATTATGATAAATTAAAATTAAAATAAAGATTAGTACATAATTTAACAAAATTATCAACATTCGATTTTTCTGGGTAACATCCCAAGTGTTTAAAAGAAAAAGGGTTCACTGATGCAACATTGCAACGACGCGACTAGAAAAAGTTCATTATGTTTAGAATGGTTTATTAATGTTATAATGTTTGTATAATTTTTGCCATTTTTGTGAAAATCACCTCAAGGGCGCTGTACAATAAATAAATATCCCAACACGTCTTGTCTACAGAGCGCATGGACGGTTGGGATTCTAGTTCCTCGTCTCCAATTATGATATATTACAATTATGATATATATGAGCTAGATAACATAACGTCTTGCAGCTACAGAGCGCATGGACAATAAGAAATCTAGCCCCTATTTATATTTTTATTTTTAAAAAAAATATTTGACAATGAAGTTTAGAGTTTAAGTGATATTTTAAAAACGAAATAAAAAGCAAATTTATAAAATTAGAAGTTAGATAGCAACACGTCTTGCAGCTACTGAGCGCATGGACGGTTGAAATTCTAGACCCCATTTACTAAATTAGTTTATCATTATTATTACTATGGATAAGTTATATAGCGCCATTTTCGTAATAAAATACCTCAAGGGCGCTTTACATAGTGATTCTATTGTAAATTACTTTGATTGAAGCTTTTAAATTTGTAATTTAATTGAAACAATTTATTTTGTTGTCACATGCTGCGGATTTATTCAATTGGTGAAAGTAAATCGTAAAATTACCTTCTTTTGTCATTATTACGATAAATATGTAATCGTAATTGAAAAAAGTTAAGCAATTGTGCAGTTCTAAATTCGAAAAAATAAATAATATTTTATTACCGGTTATGTGGTTCAATTTTTATGAAGTGTCAAATGTGACCTATTAAATTGGCCCTACTGTAGGTTTTAAATGCTAAGCACTTCTAGCTGTGTTTACCTGATGTTAAAGACCTCTATGGGAACAGCTGAGAGATTTTACGATCAGTTTCTGAGAAGGAATTATGGGCTGACACCTAGTATTTAGACCTTCCTACTAAAATCTGTCTCCCTTTGGCTATTATCCTAAGACCCGGTCGCACAATAGTTACTAACACTAAAATTATTATTGTTAACACGGTTGAGTAATTCTCTAGTAATTGAAACCAAATGAATCATGAAGTTATGTCTGTGAAATTTTATGTTCCGTGAAGAAGACATAATTATGAGGTATTGGTCAATCGTATTTCCTACAAAAGAAAGATGTGTTTATTTGATTTAGCGGCAAATGGCGTATTGTATGAATGTATCATTAGGTTTGAGTAGACGTAAACAATAAATCTGATTTTACTACAAAATTATTTGAATTGCGCATAGTTAAAAATTATGTTGGTTTAACGATAAAACCTAAAGACAAAGGAAAAGGAATGATGCATGAAATCTTCATTTTACCCGTCGTAAAAAATGCTTGATTTGTTTTTACTTTTAGGCACCTAGGTATCCTACTACTACTATCAGGCCATTTTCCCCTAGAGGTAAGCAAAGAGGATGGACCGCAAAATACGTCTATCCTAACATTCATTTCTAGCATCTTTCGCATTCATACATCTTGTCATATAAACTCTTCAGTTCTGTCTGCTTTTGATATGACCAGACTTAAGATTAAGGTTCATTTATTTATTTATACATCAACGGTTCAAAGAACCTTCGACAAAAAAATGATTTACAGAAATAATCACAGCAGAGAACAATAATTATGTATTACATAATATGAAAATAAATAGAATAATAAAAAACTTAACAATTTAGTGAACATAAAATGTGATAGAAAAAAGAAACATAACATCTCTCAATAAAATATAACAATTAACATGATAAATTCTTATGTTCTAAATATAAATACATATAACAAAGTAAAGTTGAGAATAATTTTGAATACAAATAAAGTGGTTAGAATGAAACTCGGATATACTAAAAAAGAAGAAAATTTATACAGTATTACTACTTTATAAATAATACGTCTCTTAGAGCAATAAGAAAACTTAAATAATCTAAATAACATTTTTATTTTATCAGTTGGTTGGAAGAAGTTCCTATTGGCTAATAAATCTGCTAATGTTCAATTTATATTTTGTCCAACACGTTAAAATAAATAAAACAAAAAAACACGTATTCAAGGAAACAAAGATAAAAGAAATAATATATTTAAAAATAAATCCATTAATTAAAAAAATTAAAAAAACAAGTGAGATTACATTTAATTCATTAACAGAATTTGTATTAAAAATATCGAATATTTTTTCTTATTGATTTCCATACCATTGTATCATGCCGAAGTTTCTTTGGTCGTCTCCGTTCTACGTTTACATTTATTTTCGCCGTATACGTGTTTTACCATTCTTTCGTCATCCATTCGTTCTACGTGACCAAACCATCTTAGTGACCCTATCTTAATCTTATCTAGGTATCCACCTATTCAATTTGAGTTTTCATATTATTGAGGGAACAAAAAATACATATGATAATTGAGCACATTGCAGGTGAAGTGAACTAAGAGATATTTGAATGGTAAAGTAAACTGATTTCTTTTATTACATTTCTGTAATCAGTATAAGAAAAAACATTTTTTCACGTTTACGTCCATGTTAACAAAATTTTTAAAAACAGTTTAGTGAAATAAAATGACAAAAAATCGCGGAGTGCACTTTGAATGCAAACAGTTGACCATATTGTCGGTTGGTTTACTTCACGTGCAATGGGCGCAGCTGTGTACCTGGCTGAGAAGTATTCCAAGTGAGTTTAGATAGTTTTTTATTGAAATATACATTTAAACATTGATGAAGGTACATTGTTCTTATGAAAAATAGCTACGCTGTCCATTTTACTTCAAACTACTTAATTATTTCCCAAATGGAGCGCCAAGCTAATTTAGTTTACAACTGTAATTTGAGAGAGGTGCTTGAAGGACAGACGAAAGAATATACAATATATTCGTATAAGACCATGTTTTGATCTTCATCCATAAATGCCCAATGCAATTGGAATAACTAGTTTATACTTCAGACTTTAAACTTTAAGATGAGTCTGCTTCAATCGACATACTCTTCAAAGCGATGGTCTAATGGACGAATGATCCCCACGATCTCCGCTTCAGAGAAGCTACAAATAATTCAAAGTAAATCAAACACGAGGAAAGAAATATGTTTGGATTCTCGGTCGTTGATTACTGCATGAAGGATTATGAAATACCTTTCGACAAATTATCACGGAACTCATCCGCTGGCCCTGTCAAGACCGGACAGCTGAAAACCAGTTCTGAACAATTCTGTAGCATCCTACTTCGGTCTTTATCACTTTTTTTATGTTAGGCAATCCAAGGGAGCGCGATTTATAGATACTGTTCAGATTGTAAACAAATACGGGGTAAGTGTTGCCATATAATGTGTCATTGAAATATTTTAGGGGGATTTAATATGTAGAGCACGTTAAAGGGAGATTAATGCGATTTGCAAACTATTCAGACAAATAAATGTAGGCTCTTGTTAGTCAGATGAATCAACGGAGAATAGGAAACGATACCGGAGAGCAATAAAAATAAATACGTGTGCACTCAAATCAATAAAATTACCAACGCATATAATCGGCAATTGGGGAGTGATATCTCTCGACCGGGAAACATATTTATTCATTTTTATTTCATCGAATACTCGTTCATTTAATAAATAGTCACATTTACAATTGACAAACGCCCATGTTCTCACTATTACTTGGAGTTAAATTTATTATGTTGTTTTCAGTTTTAAGGTTAATATGGTGGATTTCTTAGTATGCAACTAAAACGCATCTTTATTAAGTGACTTTGACATAAAAACTTCTTTTATTTTGAAACACCACTAAAGATTCTTAAAAGTGAAGTTGAATTGATTCTATTTACTTATGAAAAACACAAATTTATATTGTCATATAATAATAATCTTATACTACAAATTGCTATAATGTTAAAATAAAATAAAAAAAACATGTGATAGTAACATGTGATTGTGGGGTTCAAACTGTCAGTAGGATCGCAGTGAGTCACATCTTGCTGGAGGATGTGATTCTATAAAATGCTGCGAATGCCAGTTGCATTATATCGGCAACACTACTGACTTGTCCAACTCGTTAGCGTCCACGTCGCGAACACTGGGCAATGGGATCACAGCAGATAACGAGAGGATGAAAGGCGAGTTTTTGGCGCCTCAAAACCAAAACCAACCAGCAAGGGAAGGTTATCCTGACAGAAAATCCACCAGAGAAAGCAATGGGAAACCACTATGGTCATCTTTTCCCAGGAATCACTACGGCGAGTATATCAATAAGCAGTCATTCTGGCTGCGAAATGTAAAATTAGCGCTGGACAGATACATATGCTTTCGCTGTAGTGATCGCCAACTTCGGGGAGACCCGGCAAGGCGCTAGAAGAAAAAGAAGATAGTAAAAAAATGACTTCCTTAGTCAGGCACTATTTGACAGTTTAAGTAGGTAGGTACGTGTCAACTCTATATATTTTTTGATGTAAAAAATATTGAATTTATTTTATATTTTTTGATATTTTTTTTATTTTAATTTTTACTAAAATAAAAAAAACAAAACACATCGCATTTGGTTTGGAAATATAGTGCTCTATGCACCACTGAGTGCGGAAACTGGAATGATGATCATTATTATTATTCCTCTTTCTCTTATTGGGCAAATCGCAGCGTATCTTGATCGTTTTTGTTACATGAAAGTAAGATGATCAGTCTTACGCTTAGCTGCCAGTCCACGCACTATGAAATATTCCATGGAAAAACACATTTTAAAATGAATATTTCATGTCAACTATGTCGGGAATCTAACACGAGACATCTTGCATGACACACGCGCTAAACACTACACCAGGTGGCGGGCAATGATGAGCGAATTATAATGTTAAAAAACACTTAATACATAAACACACACACTCACAATACACACATAAACATAATTGATTTATGATACAGCTAATTCATTTATCTAACTGAATTAGAAAGAGAAAATAAATTTTCTCGTTGCTAAAACGGCGCAAATGTCTAGAAATACAAATTTAGGTAAACCACATACTAAACGTTATGTAGGTTCATCTAAAGTTCTACAATTCACTTACTAGTTAAAAGATATTGTACCTGAGTAGAAGACTGCTGTAACTCAAAATTTATCGATTTCATAAATACCTTAGAAGTTATACCATTTTTTTTTACTTTTCTTATATTTTTTTTTTCATTATGTATTTTTATATATTCTACATTTTAAAAAAATTATTACAGTTTCATTTAATCTTGATGTACCTACAACAAATACACAAAAGAATACTGAAAAACCTATCACCTTTTATATGTATAGTGAAACTGGAACTTTTGCTCTCCTGTAAAAACAGTAATTTTGAGTAACAACAGTCTTCTACTCAGTGTGCGATATACAAAACATACACGCGCTTAAAAAACACTTTAAAAAAAATGTTCTTACAGCTCATGTGACGAGTGATATGTGATGTTATTTTATCGACTTTTATTAGTGCAATAATATATTATATCCCCGCATACCAGCACTTTTGCTGATTGGGAATATTTTGTACAAATATAATATGTAATGATCCATTATCAAAGATCTTTTCGCTGAGTTAAAGATATTTAATATAAGACAATTGTTTGTTAGGTGCCTACTACTTAAATTTTATGATAAATTAAGAACCCAACAAAATATAAACACTCGTTCAGCAACACAAATTAACTGTATTGTCCCATTTGTATCAACCGCCTTTGGTGAAAAGCAATATAATGAAATTGCCCCAAAAATATTTAATAATTTATTGCCAAATATGAAAGACTCAAAATGTAAAACAAATTTTAAAATAAAAATATCTGCTCATATAAATAGTGTAGCGAGAGATTTTTTTGAAAAATATATGTAAATCAAAACACGTAGTACTTTATATAATTGGTACACACATTATTTATATGTTTATATATTTCATTGCTTTATATTGTTGTTTTATTATATATTCTACTATATTATTTATGTTTAAGTAATATGTATTCTTGGTTGTAATATATATACTTTATATTTGTATAATAACGATTTTTTCTTACATTTGATTAGCTGGGCATTTATAATTAAGTTGTTTTAGTTTTTTTCTTTTTTATGTAATTGTTTTATTAGTTTAGGACTACTTATGCTCTAAAGATAAAAAATCTCTATCTTAGAACAGGCTGAGCCATGTCAGATGGAGACTATCATAAACAGAGAATACTCCATTTTCATTTTACATTTATTAGTTTTAAATAGATTCCCTGTTATTAAGTGTGTATACCAATTTTTTGCAATAAATTTATAAAATTTCATGTAATACGTTATTTAGTGTGTAAAGTAAAACGATGTATTTTGTCATAAATAAATAAAATAGGTATTAATTAACATATTCTTAAACATTATCTGCAAACCAGTTTTCAGGATTATTGCCCATGTTATTTGTAGTATTTTTAAGAGTATAGGTCCGAATAAACATATGGGTATAAGCGTGTATTTTTTGCTGACTTGGTTATATCGTTTGGGTAAGAAACATTACACCAATCTTTGTTATGGTAACCAAGGTCAGTTCGGATTTCGTGGAATAGCTGGTGGACGATTTTTGTTTATTTAATCTGTTTGATGGAAGTACGCACGCCTAAGAGTAAGGGATGCGGTGGAATATGCGCTTAATTACACCAAACTCAAAAAATGTGAATTTCATTCATTCGCACCTGCCTGTAAAGTTATCGAGGATGTAACGCATCACTAGTTAATGGGTTCATAATTGGTCCACCAGCCGACGATAATCGAGCCAGGCCGTTGTTTCGTCCACCCGATTACCTGGCCACATTAAATCAACAGGAAAAAACGCCTGGATCGTGGGATATTTATGACGTTCGATATGTGAAAGCTCCCAAATTATAAGCTAGAAATTACTGCTATTTCGAAATCATTTTAATTTGATGAAATTAAATTATTGTTCATTGCTGTTTCACGGGAAAGCATTAAGTTGTTACTTATTTAAAAACAATTTACTTCCTTTGTTGTTTTAGGTTATCACTTATATGCAAGTATTTATTCGTTACAGCGTTTTTTTACAAAAAAATATAAACAATATATTATATAAGTCCCCATAAACCGTTTTTCAAGGAATGTGTCATCGGGTGCTTAAATGAAAGTTCAGTACTTTATAATAAAAGCTTTAGTAATCTAATTCAAATGCAAAAAATGCATTGTATACGTTATATTAAAAAGTAACACAATAGTAGGTAAATTTCAGTAAAAAAGGCAATATATTGCCTATAGGTAGGTATCTAATAATAATGTAAAAAAATACAGATTTAAAGACATGTCTTCTATGATAACCACCTTGGCTTAAGCAGCAAAAATAATTTTTGACTTATTTATTTTTCATATAAAGATACATATTACAAAAAAATGATATCGTGTCTCTTACTCTTACGAGGCCAAAAGCCCTGTGTTCAGTTGGGATACAACAGAATGAAAAGTTGATATTGTGAAAGAACACTACAAATAAAATTATTGCATACGCTAAATAGTATATAAATGTATGCAATGTCTCGCAGCGACGAATAAATTCGTGGGTAATTGCCTTCTGTGCATTTATTCTCTAACGGACATTCACCGTGATAAAACGTGATGCTTTGCAGAAATATCTTATTTCGTGTTATGAAAAAATACTTTAATTTTAACTGCAACTGTCAAAATTGGAAGGAATATATAGTTTAAGTCGTTACTTTAATGGAATTTATTAAATATAAATGTAGATAATTAATTAATTACTTTTTCTCAATTATAAAGCACATAAAAAAAATAACACTGACAGTGAAGTGTCGTAGCTATGGCACCGAGTTACACAGAAATAAGAACGAAGAAGATATGCATACATATTATCTTTCGCACAAAAATATTTAATCTATATCGTGTGATATTTTGATATTTACTTCGAATTTTTTAGGGCAACGCAATATTTGCTATATATGAGATGCAGTTGGTAAGACTAGAACAAACCTATATATTTGTTATAATATGTCAGTGTACTGCAAATATTAACTTTATGGAGCATCAGTTATGTGGGTCTTTTACCGTCAATATTTCACAGCTATCTACACTTTTTACGTTAAACGTGAATTGTGGCATCTCCACCAGATTCGTGATTCTCAATGCTGGTAAACTCTTCACAATGTCTCAGTGACTAAGCTCTTAATTCAATCTCCACACTTTGTTCGTTAGCTCGTACCAAGCATTCCCGAGGAATCCGACTAATGAGGCTTAATTTAAATCCGTTCGGATGGGATCGGTTTTGTTTGGTAGGCCGAGGGTTCTAGCTGCTAATCAGACATCTCATCTAGTTCCCAATCGTCGTGGAACCGTTTTCTCTTAATGCATTCGGCTCTGAGCAGAGATCCAATCAGGAGATTATTTTTGTCGTACGCAATACCCGAATGATGCGAGACTAATCGATAATCACACTATTGGGTTACTAGTTACTACATAGTAACCAGTGTGCTTAAGGTTGCCGGCCAATTTACTCATCAAAGTAATTAAGATTTGTTTAATATTCAATATACAGCGCACACATTCAATTACAAAGCAAGTATTGATTTTTCAGGTCTGAGATATTAAAAATTCTATCTAAGATAATATTTCAAAACTAATTGCGAATGACGGATGAATAATTTAAGCATTTAAACATAAAAATACTCATATTTAAATTTATTTCAACAGAGAGGGAAAACATTTTTGAGAAGGGAATATGGAAGTCTAGGCATTTACAGGGCTTATGACCTGTCATTGGCTGCAAAAAAATATTCACCAAAATTAGTGAGGTAATTTTTTCTCAAAAATGTTTTCCCTCTCTGTTGAAATAAATTTAAATATGAACAACTTCCTAGGGAGGAAATCCAGCCAGTCTGCAAGCATTTGGACATAATCAAACATTGATAAAAATACTCGTTTATAATTTAAACAATGTTTTGATAATGTCCAAATGGTTGCAGACAGGCTGGATTTCATCCAAAGGGAGTAAATTAGATCTAAATTTGTTGCAACAGAGAGGGACATTTTATAAAGGTTTCAGCTCTTTTACTTCACAAAAATCAACAGATGTAAAAGTTAAGGAAATGTGGATATTTAAACATACGCAGAATGGTGAATATTACACAGTGTGTAAAATGGCTACTTAAGCCAGCCCATGACAGGCCATAAGCTCTGTAAATGCCCAGACTTTCATATTTCCTTTTTTTATGTTTTCCCTCTCTGTTGCAACAAATTTAGATCTAAAAAAGGAAAGCATTGCTTTAAGCAATACGTCAACCAAAGTACCTAATTATTATTCTTGAAGATTGAAATTAACAGAAAAAATGAATATTGGGAAATAACATCTCATTAAAATATTCATATATATTTAGCAAAAAAACACTGATTTTCGGAATGACGGTAAATGAGCTAATTAGTTCGATAAATAATTAGAAGTCCAAGTGGTTAAATTTATAACTTGCATGAAAATATAAATTATTGCTTATTACCTAAATAATATAAGACCCCTAAGATATTATGCGTTTTGCGGTTCCTTACCGTAGTATATGGGACTCGTTGCACATTATTCATTCAGCGTGTATCAATTAAATTTGAATATCAAATCCTTTTTTAGAATAAGGTTTTGAAATGTACCATAATTTAAAAATTACAATTGTAACATTTCTTGACTAAAATATTCACGAAAAGGTTTCGAAAGTAGGTACCTATGAACATTTTTTAAATAATTTTTTTTTTTTTTAATAATCAATCCTTTTACCAAGCTCATTTCTGTACCCCTTTCAATATAATTAAAAGTTTTTTCAATATTTTATACTTACGCACCCACACACACGCACCCTCTCCCTCATTCATTCACACATACACACATTCACATGAATACATACGTCACACACATACAATTACGTAAACTCTTTTCTTATATACTATTTATTATTAGATTTACAGTGGACTTTTTAAATTGGCTCTAGTATTGTTAATATATTTCTACTTATTTTTTTATGTAATAGTTGTAAAAATCCCAAAAAAAATAATTTAGATACACAATTTCAATTGTTATTTTTATTTTAAAAATACGTTTAATTAATAAAAAATAGAAAAAAGAGTCAGACCTATGTTAGATATGATAAATAAAATTGATTAAAAAAATACATATTTCGCTTATATACTTAGTACGTATTGAGCAGGTATAGTGTTTTTCTGTATTAAAAAAAAAAACAATTGTATAATTATTACCTCATACAGATATTATTTGTTTTGTGATAATGTTTTTACCATGTACGTAAATGCAAAATATTTGATAGTGTTGATTGGATTATTAGCATTTGACTAATATTAGATTGTCATAAATTACAATGAAAATTCACAATATTGATTTTAATGTGCCACCTTACACGACTGTTTCTTTGTCGAGGCATAAAAATAAAATAACAAAGAGCTTATTTAAATACTACAAACAAACGTGAAAAACCATTATTTAATTATATTCTTCCGAAAATATCAAAATGTTTGAACGCATTTGAACAAATTTTACTCGTTCTATTTTGCTAGTCAAATTTTTTCCATAGCACGAACTTATGTTAACATAAGTGAATAAACAGTGTTCTTATTGTCTTTGATATTGTACCTTCGAGACCCGCAATCCATCATTGTTTTCTGGTACAAAAACACACCAATCAATCAATGTTCACTAACTTTATTACGAAGGAACATAATCTAAACTGACTGCCTTCTTTTGAACGAAAACAAATTATTTTGTAACAACTAAACAAAGATGGTTAAAAAAAACTGTGCGCTAAAAAACTCACCAGGAATATGTTTACATTATGTTTTAGTAGCTACATAAAAATCATATTTAAAAATCTTATTTTTAACAGTTGACACAAATTAATACGGAGCAGGTTGGTGTTATTTCAACCGCGAACAAACATACTTGAGCATTTTGTAAAGCGCTCTTGATTAGGTATTAATGAAATGGCGCCATATTAGTTTTCCGTAATAGAAATAATAATGATAAAAACTGACGTATCCTTTGAGAATAGAATAATCGTATCTGTAGTTTAAAGCAGAGGTTCCTTAACTTTTTTGTGTCGTAGACCCCTTGCCATGTTTTTCGGTTTTTGGTAGACTCCCTACTTACCTGATATTGATTTTTCATAACTTTCTAACTGTAGTGAAGTTTAGTGTTAAAAACTTAAAGTTAAAACAAATGTTAAGTTTTGTACATTAATTAATTTAATTTTAATTAAAACTACTCAAAATAAAATTTTGTATCTGTTATATAAAATAAACGTAACATAAAATAAACTAAGCAATAAGTAAATCTTTTTAGTGGGAAGGATGAACCTGATGCTTTAATAATAAATTATCAACATTTGGCGTCAATTTTGTCAGGTTTAATCTTAAATCTCCTCGGCCAATGATGTCCAGTCTGTTTTTTTTTTGTAAGGAGATTGGTAACAGCGCTGAACCACCTTTCCACCAGGTACGACGATGGAAAGGAAATTAAAAATTTTAAGTTAAAGTAACGGGTATGTTTTTTTGCAGCCAGAAGTACTATCAGTGTATGTTGAGATGCACTATCGTGGACCCCCATTTTCATTTCATGGACCCCCAATTTTTTTTTCGTTGACGTAGACCCCTTGCAGGTTGTCATATTTACCAGATATAGACTACTTTGGGAATCACTGGTTTAAAGAATAAACCGCGGTAGTCACTTTAAACGAAATATTAGGGAAACAAGAATTTGTGATTGTGCGATTTCCTAAACATGACATCTTTCGAACCAAATAAGATCATTTCAATCAATAAAGAACTTTTAATGTCAAATAATGATTATTTTGATAATAAAAGTACATATTACAATGGCGTATCTGGGACAACTGATGTTTTTTGCACTAAAACAAAGTGAACCTCAGATATTTTTCGACATAAAAAATTATTTTTATGACGAAAGTGGACATCGGTGTTCTATTAACGTGTATAATATCTTATTGCAATATTTTCTGCATTTTTAACTTCAAAACTACAAAAAGTGGACACCCGTGTTTTATCCACTAAAATTCAGTTAATTATTATAAAATACAAAACACAATACACAATCGATAACTTTACAAAAGAAATAGGCTCTCGTGATTAGGAGAAAAATGGACATCGCGTGTAATTGAAATTTTTAAACTCTTGATTTATAAATGAAATAAATAAATAGGATAGGAAGAAAGAAAATAAACGTATCATAATAGCAGCATAACACAATTAGACCAAATAAAAATAAAAATGTTTATGGCTCCAATAAAACTAACTGTCGAAGATTACCTACCGCGGAATTGCCCTTAAACGAAAGAGACAAAATTGAATAAAATCGCATGACACCAATATATAAATCATCGATTGTTTAGATATAACCGTGTGATTGTATCTAGGAAACGTCCCAAATAATAGATAAATTTCCGGCCCCTCGTATTTATCGAGTTCGGTTACTGCAGGACGCGACTGTCAATGCTCAAGTTATATCAAAAGGTATTTTGGGCCTATAAAATCAACCGGAACATTTTTAGCGACTTGCGACCAACCAACGCGCAAAAAGCGCTCGTGCAAAACACGGAACCCATAAAAAAAAAAATAATAATAACAACACTAAGCGAAAGGAACGTTAGATAACAAAAAAAGCATGGGCACAACGTATTTTGAGATTGTCCAAAGTTTTGTAGACATATTAGTTATTAAGATCAATATATTACAAAAGAGATGTAGAACATTTTAGAGAAAGGAATACGGAAGCCAATGCATTTACAGGGCTAATAACCTGTCATCGGCTGGTGGTCACTTTTCACACTGAGTAAAATACACCATTTTGCTTATGTAAATAACCATATTTCTGATATTCTGAAAAATAAATAACTAAAAAAATATTAGTTGATTAAACCGGTCCATGGAGTATAGAATTTAATAATATTTTAAGGCGTTGTCTAGTATGCAGGCAAAACGATTCAGTATGAATCTCACCCGCATAAAAGTTTCAGCTATTTGGCTTCACAAAAATCAACAACTTAAAGAATTTAAAAAATATAGATTGACGGAATATTAACAGAATATACAAAAATCTAGGCATTTACAGAGCTTACGATCTGTCATTGGCTGGTTTAAGTGGCCACATTACTCACGGTGTAACATTTACCATTCTGCAGATTTGAGCTCATTAACTTCACAAAGATCAACAGATAGAAGAATCAGGACTATGGATGTTCAAACATATTTATTTTTTTAAACACTTTATATACATACACAGTTTACATATATATGCATAAGGGCGGGCATATTGCTTTTCTTGATATTTTATTTAATTAATTTCAAAGAATCCCTAAATTTGTAGTACAACTTTCTCAAAAAAATATACGTTGGTAATTTATTCCTACCTACGCAAACCGTTCAATTTAAGAAAAGCAGTGGTATATGAACATATTGTGGGTATATTATAACATTTTATTTTAAAACAAAACATTAATGTACAAATAGATTTTTTAAAGAAATAAAAATTGACTAACTATCTACACGTATAACGGTAGAATGTTGAATGTAACGCAGTGTACCAATTAGCCACTTAAATCAGCCGAAGACATAAGCCCTGAAAATGCCTAGACTTTCATATTCCCTTCTCTAAAATGTTCATTATCTGTTGTGAAATGTTAATATTTATATCATATGGATTAATAAATAATTACGTTTATTGTTCAACTGTTATTTAACGTTTTTATCCAAAGAATGCGAGCAATTTGTTAGAACCGGCGAAGTTTCAAAACCGTCGGTTCGGATTTGTATCTCGTGCTAAACGGAAATTGAAAATTAATCATCCAAAGGTGTCACCAAATTATATATATATTTCATTATTTAATTAAAGTTTTTTCATTTGTAAATGAAGCCAAACGAAATATCAATAATGATCATAGGTATAGGTAAAGAAATTTGACGCACCCCCGATGTACACTGTGGTATGTCTAAATTACCAAATTCTGTGTGTGTTTTACTTAAAATATGAGAACAATACTGTAGGATCATAATTAGAGCAGTGTTTTTCTTGATATTTATTTATTAATTTATTTCAAAGAATCCCTAAGTATGTGTTCTCCTAAGAAAAGTAGAAAAAGTGGTCAAACTGCTGCATTCATAACACAAAACAGCAAATTTAGACGAAAGGCAATGCGTATCTGGAAATGCGATAAATTAACAATTTTGCTGATAAAATTAATATTCTTTTACGCGTTTCTATTAGTTGACTTAATGTTTATTATCATTAAAATGGTTAAATTGTATTTATTTCCCTTGTAATTGTACCGAAATGTGTTTTAAAGAAATGTCTAGATTTTGATATTTGATTCGTATTGAAGCCGGCGTCCGAACAATTTCACACAAAGATTACGTTTTAATAATAAGAACCGTGTGGAAACACTACGTAACCTAAAAAAATCGATGTCATTTGTTCTCTCGGAGCGGAACTGTTAAGTTTTTTATTTTAGTTTACGAAGTTAAGTCAACGACAGCGTCTGTCATCAGACCAGATGATTGCAAAGACAGTAAAGAAGCGCACTCACCGGTGTCGAGTATGGCTGGAGGCTTAGGCGAATCCCATCCTGGGCGAGACGCTCCCGCAGCAGAACACGCAGCTGTACCCTAGGAATCTTCACCAGCTCGGCCTTTCCTTCCTCGTACTCGTCTCTATACCTCGCCGCCTCTTCGGGGGGCTCTTTGGCCCAGTCTTGAGCGGCCGCGGCTTCCTCCAACGTGAAGTAAACAGAAGCCGCCCCCTCCTCGCGCAAGGTCCTCACAGACCCCAGCAGGCGCTGGCGATGCGCTGGATTCAGCACCCCGATGGCGTCGAGATCGGGTTCCCCGACCTGCTTGCAGATCTCCAAATCGTCGTAACCGTTGTCTATAAAACTCTCCGCGTACTGACCGAGATGCAACGACCGCAGCCACTCCACCACGATGTTGCTGTTTGAAGGCATCGCAGAAACTTTGTAACTAACTCACTGAATTTTGAATTTACGCACTTGCGCGCGACGAGTTGTCGCGGCGAACGCGAGCTCCCGCGCGACGGTCGGAACAACACTGACCGAACCCGTTTCTCCCCGGTTTCCCCTCCCGCCCCCCGTCCGGCGGAGCCTGCGCGCTGCGCTGACAACTTTTTGTTGAAAACTCTTTTTTCAGCGCGAATACCTTTGATAATTTTTATCGTTGTCATTAACTTCGTCAAGGTCAGCTCGCTTTGAATAAAATCGTGATTTTTCAAATAATTGTCCTGGAATTATAATGTCCCTACCTGGGCGCTTTCGTAATAGGCCTTATCGTGGAATCTAAGGTCAAAAGTTATCTCTAAAACTCACATGTGTTCGAAAGGTTGAGCTTTTCTGAATCTGTTTTTGGCATTTTCGGGTTGTGCACTGACTTTAAACAATTAATAAGCCAAGTTTTTTTCAAATTATTTTCTGATATCTGTTTTGAAAAGCTGTAAAAGTAAATAAGGCAATCCTGTACTAATATTATAAATAAGGAAGTGTGTTTTTTCTGTTTATTTGTGTTTCCATCACGCCGCAACCGAGCGACCGGTGATTTTGCATTGGGATAGCCGGAGAGGTGAGAAGTGGAATAGGTTACTTTTTATCTCGAACAAAATAACACTCCCCCGGGAAAATTGTACGTGGAAAAATGAATTATTATTTCACTTCGTAACGGAGTGACCGATTGAGATGTGTTTTTGCTTAGAGATAGCCAGTGACTCTTCATTCCGAAAAAACATCTCATTCCCTCAGGCAAATTGTTTGTAATAGAATACTTCATAGTCCCTGTACTGGCGCCTGCATTGAAAGACTAATTATCTCACTTTCATGTTACAATTGAAAACTACACCCATTACAAACAAAGCATTATTTACAAATAATTCCAAATTTATAGTTTTCTGCATAAAATCTATTCAATTCAATAAAAAAAAGCACAAGTACTTGTGCACGGCTACTCCGCATTAATTTGCTTGTAAAAAAAAAAACGTAGTTAAATTAAAAGTTCTTTAAACCCTGTCACATCCGAAACCACGATGATTAGTATGGACAAAAAAACACATTTAAAAAAACATTTAGAAGAAAAAAAATAAAAAATAAAACATTAAAAAAAACAAATGGTTGCTTACTTCTGCGGGGGAGAAGTGAGGGAAGCGCGGCGTAGTATTGGATCCCCCCTCCTTCTTCTCGTTTCTCACATGCAAAAGTAAGCAACCATATCCTTTTTTTGACATTTCATTTTTTTAAATTTTATTCATTCTAAAAACAAAATTTCATGTGCCAATATGTCTTCTTGCTCATACTGATCATCGTGGTTTCGGATGTGACAGGGTTTAATGAACACCCTATATATGAAAAAGAAATAATTTTCTATAACCTCTGTCTTTTAAAAAATCTTACTAACAGATTAACACGGAACAAGCCAAAATCAGTTAGTTTATTTAAAAACAAGAGAACATATTATTAAAATAGATACGCTGCGGTTGGTGCACCAATTCAGTGCTCTATGCACCATTATGTATCGAAAGGTAACGATCATAATGGTGCTAATATTTTTTTGTGTTGAAATAAAAACTGCCATAAAAAAAAACATTTCTCATAAAAATGGATGGCCGCCGTGGCGTAGCAGTTAAGACGCTTGACTCATACACCAAAGGTTCCGGCTTCGATTCCCGGTGAAGACACAAAATTAAATGTGATTTTTCTCGATCCTGAGTGTTCTGTGATGTAATTTACCACCGAAATAACGAAATATTACATGATACGATTACCGATAAAAATATATGAAATGAATTAATAATAATTAATCGTATTTTCAAAATCAATATGGATATTGTAGAGAAATGTTTTCTCCATAAATGTAAAAAAGAAATTCAATAAAAATATGTTAGTAGAAAAACGCGACGCGTTTGGCTTTGGTTGTTGTGACGTCAAGATTCATGAAATTGTTCTACATAAATTTCAATGGCTGGAACAAATAAACATGAATCGTGACGTATGAGATGCGTGGCCAACGGAACCCCCGTTTTTGCGGGAATTGATAATTACAAATTTAAAGGTATTTTTTTTGCTACTAATAATTAACAAATTACAACAGGGATGGAGAATACCTTAACTAAGGGAATATGGAAGTCTAGGCATTTACAGGGCTTATGACCTGTCATTGGCTGGTTTAAGTGGCCACTTTACACACTGTGCAACATTTACCATTTTGCCCATATTTGAACATCCATATTTCTTCAATTCTTCCATTTGTTGATTTTAGTGAAGTTTAAGAGCTGAAACCAAAAATTTTTTTTTTTTTACTGAACAGTATTTCATATACCTTTATTACTTTTAAAATGTTTTAAAAAAGTGACATTTCCCTATTGGGCCTCCTGGCCTGTTATGGTGCAAAAAAGAGCTATGATACTTTGAAGTCTTCTTTTGAGATTGCCGATATCAGTGGAAATAATTCTTCGAGGTCAGTTACGCTAGGGTTTAGAGTGCTCGTAACCGTACAAGTCGGACCAATCCTGCAAACAGTATACGAGTATACGTAGCCGGATCGAGGGGAAGAGCAAACAGCAAACAGAATGGAGCGGCGCAATCACGAATCACGTACTTGCTTAAAACTAACGAAGATAAGTTGACGCGGGCTCTCATACTGAAATCGGGAGTCCCCCAAGTTACCCCGCTCTACCCTCTACTAGGGTCTACCCTCCACCACCTCGCACGTCTGTTACAGAACGTGTATGAGCTAGTCTTGTGCTAAAAGGCAAAAGGTAACACGGGGCTTCTTAGATAGGTAAATTGGAGGGTAGTTTAAGTAGTATAAAACAACAATGTTTTTTTTTTTTTTTTTTTTGTAGTTGCAAATTATTTGTACCTTGCTTTTGTTATGTGCAAGGTTTTATCGAATACATTTATCTTTAAATTATATTCCGTTGACTTCAAAATTTTTCACCGTAGACTTACAATAATAAAAATAAAGCAGAATCAGAATAAACAGAATAATTCTAGAAATATTACATTAACAAATAATAAAAAATAAAAAAAAAGTAAAAGTTGGACACAAAAAAAAACAAAAGGAGCTAGATACCACCATTGAATAACTTAGCCTGCTTGATCGTCCCTGTAATGAATCGAACGGTCTCTCTTCGTGTATCATTACAGTTCAGGAGCTCAGCTAGGTTATTAGTCGCAGCAATCCGAGTGTTTATTTTGCATTCAAGCTCCCACCTCGGCCTATCAAACATTGGACAGTATACAAGAAGATGTTCCACAGTCTGCTCAGTGATGCCATCACATGGACAGCAACTATCGTCTCGCAGCCCAAAGCGATGCAGATATTCCCTCATGCATCCATGTCCCGAGAGAGCCTGAGTTAATTCATATGTAGGCGTTTCATGCTTCAAAAAACAACAATGTTTGATTATGTCCAAATGCTTGCAGACTGGCTGGATTTCCTCCCTAGGGAGTTGTTCATATTTAAATTTATTACAACAGAGAGGGAAAACATTTTTGAGAATGGAATATGGAAGTCTAAGCATTTACTGGGCTTATGACCTGTCACAGATGGAAGATGGAAGAGTTGAGGAAATGTGGATGTTCAAACATGAGCAGAATGGTGAATGTTACACAGTGTGTAAAGTGGCCACTTAAACCAGCCAATGATAGGTCATAAGCCCTGTAAATGCCTAGACTTCCATATTCCCTTATCAAAAATGTTTTCCCTCTCTGTTTTTAAATAAATTTAAGTATAAAACAAACCCACCACTCGCAACGTCTTGTGCAATAACATAAAGTTATTCAATCAAATGCAAACTTTTTACTGTCCATCTAGGGTACCTTTTGTATACGGTACCGAAAGTCCACGCCATTTTTTACCCAGAAACATTTGTAAATGACAATAACTCCAAATGGGATAAAATCTAGTACCTTTCTACAAATATTAATTACAAGTTACAAACTTTATTTAAACATTTATTTATTTATTGAAAACTTCAAGTACAAAGAATAAGTACTTTGGTATTGATGTAATAACTTATATTTAGATATAAGTTATTAATTTTAAAAATACTTGGTACACTTCCACTTCCGGTCAAAATAAATAAGTGGAAGTATGCCAAGTATTTTTTTTAATTAATAACTTATATATAAATATAAGTTATTACATCATGACAATGGAATTCCATCATGAATTGTCAATAAATAATTTAAATGAAATACTTTGGTATTGCTAAAGGCAATATCTTCCAGCTAACCAATAAACAGACTGGTCAAAAAAAAAAGAGTGGTCAAAATTTCGTACTGAAAACCATCAACATATATTGAAAGATACATACAAATGATAAATACGAAAAGATTTCCGTCTGTGTGTGAAATAGAACCAGAAACCTGGACGAGTTTAGGGGATTTTTGATAGTCCTAGCTATTATTTAGAAATATTTTTCAAAAGAAAAACACGCCAATGAGGAATTCCACTGTTTTCTATTTTTTTTTTCTATTAGCCTACTATTTAACTAAGCAAAAAAAAATTATTTTTTTTGTGCGTTATTTACAAATATATGTTTTCTTAAAGTTACATTTATCAAATATCGCGGCAAATGACTGTAATCATTGTGTCACTTTTCAGTAGTGACGCCATGAAATGGTTGGCGTTCTTACTTTCACTGACCGCGGTAAGTTGTATTTCTCCAGCCAATAACAAAACTGACAAGAATCTATGGAATATTGCTTTGATTACTTCATTTTGTTGATCGTAATTTGCTCATTTTTATGTTATGGTTGTTTTTACGAACGTTTCGATTTAGAAAAACCTAGAAAGTTGACATAATCTCTGGTTGAAATGTCAACAAAGTATTATTTGCCGGATTTCAGGTCGCATGTCGTAATCGAATTATTCGCCGCCAAAACGTTCCTTACAAGGTGCGGGGGCTTTAAAGCGGAAACCGGAAATACTACGCGTAGATATAAGGAGTGACGTCATTATTTACGATTTTAAAATGAAGACTATTTTTAACTATTTATTTTTGCGTGCGTTTTAGAGATATTTCATCCTACTCCAAAATGTTTAAATATTCTCGTGTACACGAAAACATTTTAAAAAATTAATTCCGGGTTGGGCTGGAATTCCTCATT
Organism: Micrasema longulum; assembly: GCF_059751315.1. Classification (NCBI taxonomy): domain Eukaryota; kingdom Metazoa; phylum Arthropoda; class Insecta; order Trichoptera; family Brachycentridae; genus Micrasema; species Micrasema longulum. The sequence continues at coordinate 251,901 of NW_028277358.1, forward strand.
GTGGATTTTTATAATAAGTAAAAAAAATATCGCTCTAGTGCCATAATCCAGGGTGAAAATATGAGATAACGTTTGTATGAAGAAAGGTCATACCGCGCATCCTTCTAACGTTTAATGATATTATTCCAAGTGTTTTTCCAATAATTTTATAATAATTTTGCCAAAGTTGCGCATTTATATTTCATTTTCTTCGTTTCATTTGGGGAACACTCTCCTTTCGAAATATAGAACAGAGAAACGCTGTATCAGAACACGTTTTTATGTAAGCTGTCTTCTGAAACCATTTCCTCAGTATAATTTATTATACATTCCCCAGTTGCTTGAGATAGGCATACGCATCTCATATTATAATGAATCTATTTAAGGGTGTCAAAATTATATAAGTACCTACGTTATATCATGCGTACCTGGCTGCGAAAATTTGTAATGAAATTAGATTAATCGAAAGCAGTTATTTAGCAATCCAATTTATTTATTTTAAAATGTGTCGTTATGTGTTGTGATAAATTCCCGGTCTTGGGCAGCCATTTTTTTCAACGTTTGGTGTATTTTGATGCTACAGAGCTCTACTTTTAGATGTCAGCACAACTCACCGATGACAACTCGTGAAGTCACGGGCGTAGTAATTTAAAAATTACAAAACTTAAAAAAATCATTGCGATGAAAAAATTGATGATAAAAAATATTTAAAATCTACTGAACATCATCATTGGCAACTCATTTCTATGCCGAGTCACGTTGGAAAAATAAGATCAAATAATATTTGTCTAAGAACTAATAATAATACAATCTTTATTTGGCATATTGATTGATTTGGTGTTTATTTTGTAGAACTCCCTATTTAAACTTATAATTAGAAATCAAACACTGATTTGAGTCTACTGAACACTTTATTTTATTTTTACAAATATAAACATATTAAAATAAAAACTTCGTGACAATTGTTTCGCCTTATTAGGGCATTTTCAAACGAATGTCAACGAATGTCATTCGAATGTCAACGAATGTCATTCGTTTGAAAATGCCCTAATAAGGCAAAACAATTGTCACGAAGTTTTTATTTTTATATGTTTATATTTGTAAAAATAAAATAAAGTGTTCAGTAGACTCAAATCAGTGTTTGATTTCTAATTATAAGTTTTTTTTTGGCAGTTTAAAAATAAATCACATGTACGTTGCAAAAAATAGAATAAAATACAATATACCTATAAACATTGGATAAAAATAAAAATATATTATCCCGAATAGAATAAATTTTCGCTTAATTAGTTTTTTTTTTAAATATTGATATGCGAAACTGAAGAAAGACTCAAGTCTTTATGAACAGTTTCAGGAAAGGGGTGGATGCTTTTATTGTATCCCGAATAGAAAAGTATAATGTACTATATATGTTTATTTTACAATATTCCTTTTTTTGTTGCATAACTGCTCAATATTTAAGTTTCTCGATAAAAGTCCACTTTGGAAATAAATAGACCTTTCTATTATATCTACAATAACCTAATCAATATGTTAGACTATAGGATCAGATTATTAAAATCCAGGTACGTGATTATTTTTATTATATTTCTTGAGTTCTTAAGCCCGATTAAAGACACAAGAAATTGTATACCTACATTGTTTTGAAATGAATTAACAAAGAAAAGGAAACATGGTAAAAGAAAGAGATAAATAAACGTCCGGCAACAGAGATGGAGATCGTTTTAGAAAAGGTTATCTATTTACAGGGCCTGTCATAGGCTAATTTAAATGACCGCCTAACACACTTTAATATTCACCATTCTGCCTATGTTTGAAGTTTGAACATCCATATTCCTTAAATTCTTCCATCTGTTGATTTTTGTGAAGTTAAAAAGCTGAAAGCTTAAATGCCACGGATGAAATTTTGTTTTTCATATTACTACATATTTTCATACAAACATTTTTTGTTTTCACCTAGTATGTATTTACAAATTAACAGGTGTAAGAATTGAATGAACAAAGATGTTCAAACATAGGCAGAATGGTGAATGTTACACAGTGTGAAAAGCGGTTGCTTAAACCAGTAAACGACAGGTCATTAGACTTCCATATTAGCTTCTCTCAAATACTATCCACCACTGTTGTATTATGTAAATTTAAAAACTCCCAGAAGGGGGAATTCAGTCATTGTCTACAAAACTTTGAACGAACTTTGAATATTGTTGAAAATATATAAAACTTAACAAACCAATAGTTACCATTTTTAACAATAGACGTCTTTTACTTTATATTTACATTTGTTATGATCAACCAACACGCTTAGGAATTTAATATTTATCATCGTCATCATACCCCCTATCCGCTCCTTAATCGGCCCATAGAGCACTACATTTTGGACAATTACCAAACATGATAATAATTATGATATAGAATATGAAATAAACCTTTTTATTTTGTTTATTTTTATTTTTTATTGACTAACGAGTGATATTGCCTAGGTAATTTTCTAAACATAAAACAGGTAAGTGAATTAAATTTGGTTAATAATTTATGCTTAAATCCATTTTATAAAACTGCCAATTATTTATTTATGTTTGCTTTACATTAGTGTTTAATATTTAAAACGATTTATGAGTATATTTTTCTAGGAATATAAACTAAGTTATAACATTTAGAATAGGGGATATTATTTTATTTCTCAGATATTTCTCTGATAACGTGGATGTGTAAGAAATTGATGCAAGAATATCAAATTAATCAGTCACGAAATGGGATATTGTATTCACACAGGAGAACGCCTTAGAAAATAAGAGAAGAATTTCATACGAGCAATAAATCGTAACCATACCAATTTTATTACGATTTTCGTAAAGCGTGTTGCTCGATTTCATTCGCCTTTTACAGTAAATGAAAAAATCTAATTTATTATTCTCGATTTGACGGCTTCTCTTTAGTCGCTTTGATTTGTTTTAAATGAGGAAGTCGAGTACTACCCTAAACTGTATTTTTTTTTTGACACAACAACAATAATCGTCAACGTATGCCTGTCCGTCGACGTTTGTTTATGGGGAATAACATTGAAATATCAAACGCAACGCACCCATCTCGATTATATGTTTTATGAAGTTAAGGCGATCAATCTTACGTTTCAGGCACCTGTCAAGGGACAGTGAAATGGTGTTGACAGGGATAAAACCTGGAAACTTAATTGAGTTAGGAAAATGCATCAACCACTACACAACTACAAGGTGGATTTAACCGAACTCGATTTCTGTTTTCAGGACTTTTATTGTCAAGGGAGGGAAACTCTTCGAAAGTCTGTACACATCTATTTTGAAATCATAATATGTATATTTATATGTAGGTTTAGTAATAAAAAATGAGCCTTCAAATGTTGATGCCAAAAAGAGTCGAATATTGTTTTATTTTCATTATTTGTTGTAAAAGTCTGATAATATGGAAGTACTTTTTTTATTCTTACTTTTTTAATTCCAATGTCAACTATTACTTTATATTATTGATATAAAAAATTTCAATGAGCCCATATCTCATAAATATGATATATTATTTTACTTTTACCAAAAAATACATTTTTATATAATTTTAGTTTGTCATTGACGTTAAGCAAAACCATGGTGATAAATTAATTATAAATGATTTTATGCTCGATAACATATTATTTAATAAACACGAAATACATTCTTGAATAACAATAAGGAACAAATATAACTTGAACATACAATTTGGGTTAGAAATAGGTACACAAGGAACTTCTAATTTGTTGTCAACAAAGACAAACGAACAAAACTTTCACTCGCAGAACGACGATTTAATATTTTACCAGATTTGTTCGATAAGTTTCCTTTAATTATTATTTCAACTTTCAAATTGTCTTTTGCCAGAGTAATAATTTCAACACGTTTCCATAAAATCAATTTCAATTTACCGGTATAACATGAATCTACCCTTAACTTCAAGGACGTCATTTTGAATTAGCTGATAATATGTTTCTAAATGTGGCTCTACACGTTGGACAATACGTTCGCCAATGGTTTGAAAATTACCATACTTTAAAAAAGTACAATTATAACATTTTCTGACTAAAATATTCACAAAAAGGTTTTGAAAGTAGGTATAAACTATTTTTTTCTAAAAATAATCAATCTTCTTACCAAGCTCTTTCCTGTACCCTTTTCAATGTAATTACAAGTTTTAAATTATTATTTTTTTACACTTACGCACCCACACACACGCACCTTCTCCCTCATTCATTCACACATACACACACATGAATTTAAACGTCACACACATACAATTACGCAAACTCTTTTCTTAAATATTATGTATTATTAGATTTGCGGTGGATTTTTTTAATTGGCTCTAGTATTGTTCTTATTTACATTTAAGTCAAGATTAAAATGTCACTATCTAAATATTTAAATTGTTCCATTATCTTTCTTCTTTTCCTCCCATCCTCTATGCTCTCTTCATTGTATAGTGTTAATTTTAAATTATTTAATTAATCTTTGTTTTTAATTTTTGTAAAAAAAAATGTAAGATTCAATTTGTCCATGTATTTATAATTTTCTCAAACTGAACGGCTTGGGTAGGTAGGAAGAAATTGACTTATGGCAATATACCCGCCCTTATATGTATATATATTATATATGCAAATAAAGTGTCAAATAAATATATTTAATAAATTTCTACTTATTTTTTTTCTAATAGTTGTAAAAATCCCATATAAAATAAAATACGCTGGCATATACGTATTGCCAAACATGTAGAAAGAAGTCTTTGTAGCTGATAGAGCTGGCACATGCGCTGGCGCCCTATCTTGATTTTCTCAGTTTTTCAACACAGAACAAAATGTGCTGGCTGAACACTGGTAAACAAGACTACACATTCGCCCAGTTTTAAATACGCTTCGAACTACCAAAGAGAACGCACGAATTTTTAAATATTTTTTTGCGTATTTTTCTTTGGTTTTTGAAATGTGGCCTGAGTAAAGGCAGCCAGAAAAACCTTTTATTATACTTATGAGTGCCTTTATAAATTATTTAATTAGTAAACTATGGAAGTATTTTTATAAGTACGATATTTTTTCGTTTTTTTCTCGATTCTCCTACTGTCTTTTTTTAAACTTCTCACCAAATTTCACATTTTTCATACTTTAATTGTGGATAACGAATATTTTCATAAAATAATTTATAGATACAAGCTTTATCTGCCACTAAGTTAATGATTGGAGTAAAAATTTGGTTTATTTGTATATGCTGCACTTTTTTCTTGTTATGGTTTTTGTTCGTTATTTAATAAATAAAAGCCGTAATTCGAAAACAAATTTATTGATTTTTTTAAGTAAAAATTTTGGTAAATTTTCCGCCAGTCTGTTTTTCGGTTAGCTGGATGATATTACTTTCAGAAATAAGTCCACCAAAATACAAATATTTTTTTACTTTAAGTTTCCATAAAATAAATACATTTACATAACGTAATGGATACAAAAGTTTATGTGTGCATCTTAGCGCTTGAGCCACGTATTTTTTATGCTTTTTTATTGTACGAACCAGAGATTATACACGTTTGCACATTGACCCGCACCGAGAGATACTGAGCACTGAGCGACTTTCGTTGCCAATACGCGCGCCGGCGTACTAGCGACCGTATTGGCCAGCGTGTAGAGCAACCGTAACAAACAGTTTGATAGAGGTATCAAGTATAAAACAGAAGTTTTGGAGTGAAAGGGATTTGCTCCAATTTCGACTTTTGCGATAATCCTATTGCTACATATTCCTATTTTTTTTACATATTTCTATTTTTATAGTTAGTACTCTACATTGTGTAACTAAATTTATGTTTTTTTTTATGTAGGTAATAAATAGTTAAAATATTAATGAAAATTTTAAGTAAGTTTATTCTTTTATCAATTACATATTTATGTTACAAAGCACTTAATCGAAATAAATTATGGATATTGCCATCTTTTATTAAGAAAAGTTATGTTTTTTTTAAACTTTTTGTATTTTATGTTTACTAAATTGTTTAGTTTAAATTATTCTATTATTTCATACTATGCACTACATGACTACTGTGCACTGCTGTGATTATTTCTGTAAATTATTATTTTTTTGTAAAAGGTTCTTTGAACCGTTGATGTATAAATAAATAAATATGTTATGATTATGATTTATATTCACATCCAATAGGGCATACTGCATATGAAACTGTTTTAGTACTTCTAGTACCAGTAGAAGTTTTAGTATTGTTACCATTTAATAAATGAAAATAAAATGGTTTCTAAAAAAATTTCCGGAGATTTCTTACTGAGATGATGGTTCCTTTTACAGTTAGATCAATTGAATATTAGATTGGAGGATTCAGGACCAACTAAATTAACCTGTTTCTAAATGTTATATTTTGTCATACATTAAAAACTATTTTTATGCGTTACTGCATAAGAGAGTGTTTCAAGCGAACTTCCAATGTCAAAGACCTGGATGTTGTGTTTGAAGTTTGAAGCTAAACCGAAATTTCTTGCTCACGTAGGCGCTATATGTGACGATGCACACAAATTGTTAAGATTTGTTCTCCAAACAGCTAGGTGTTCTCAAGTACTCGTGTTTTCAGGATACTTTATAACTCATTGGTGCTAAGCGGACTTGAGAGTGGATCTCTGATATGGGGGCTCCACTGGTTGAAGTAATCTGTTATGCTGGTGTTGGATTAGAAGAAATTTATGAGGCATCATTACATAAAGGATTTGTTCTGCGTCCTGCCAGGGTTTTCGAAAATACCCGCATACTGAGAACTCCTTGCAAATCCTTGGTGCGAAGTAGACTCGAGAGTGGCTTGATGATTTGGGGGCCACATGAACTGAAGTACCCTCTTATGATAGAGAAAATACAAAAGAGTTTCTGAGATATCTCTACATGAGAGAGTGCGGGTATTATCCTCGGCTCAACCCGATCGAGTTTCTCCAGAGTATGCTTGGCTGCAACAGTTTAGAGACTAGAAGGAATGTGTATTTGACTACACATTTTTATCGATTGTTGCGCGGTGTAATCGATAATTTTGAGATTATGATGAGCATTGGTTTGTTTGTTCCTGATAATTACCTAAGACCGCGTCAGCATAGATTGTTTCATATTCCAATATACAGGACCAACCTGCTTATGGTTATGCATGTTGGAAGGGCTACCGCTGTGCTGAACAACATCTCTCTGGATATTTATCTGTTCCATGTATCCGAGGGGGTTTTCAGGAGCAGGATTCTCCTACTACTTTGCATTGAGTCTCTTTTATGTATTTTTTTCTTTTTTATAATATGTACGTATTGAATATAAGTTTGTAATGTTAAATTTAAATAAATGAATTGAATTGAAAAAAAAATAAATAAAAAATGAATGGAGTTTTGATCATATTAGAGGTTTAACCTGTCTGACTTCACACTGAGAATGCTTGACTAGTACAGTAGTTCAGAAAAAAAAGAAATGCATATTTGGTCATGTATTTTACCGCTTGATAGGTGGTAATACGATTAATTTAGGTGTAATGGAATGTATTTATCTGTATCTTTTTAATGACTACCTAAGACATTGATAACCTAAGTGGTTTTATCTGCCTGCTTGCAGAACTATGAAAAATTCAATCTTCGGTTTTATATCTAGTCTTGGGACTATTAAATATTAAAGTAAAGCGCAGGATTGGACACAAGTACTTTTAATACACAGTGATGTTCCATGTTATGGTACACTTATTGGAATGAAGAACTGGAGATTGATGGTCACTTTTTTTTGTAAATTTGTAATTTGTTGACGAGGACATGCACTATTATTATTATATTACGTCTTACTTAAATAGCGCCATTTTTGTAATATAATACTTCAATGGCCTTTTACAAAGGGATCCTATAAATGTGGATTTAAATTTGACTTAAACTTTACGTTAAACAGTTTATTTCATCATCAAATGCTACAGATGTATTCAAATGATTAAGAAAACAGGTGGATTTGAAGTTTTTTTTTACATATTACTTCATTTTCACAGTTTTAGGGATATCATTCCATGCCATGGGGCCTGCAAATGCTTGTTAACTGAATTTTCTGCGCTGGGTGCTAACTTTTCCCATCACTCTATATGTAGCTGACCTAAGCATTAGACGTATGTCAACCAGTTTATTTAGAATGCGTAGTTCTTTTTACACTTATCTCAGAAAACAGTTATTTGTCAAATAATTGTTCTAATGTCATGGTACTTTCACATCATTAATATTATACAAATTTTTATTCACTTAACTCTGCAATTTGTACAATTTAAAGAAAAGTGTATTTCTTAATTAATTAAATGTCTCAAAATGAAATTATTACGAATTTCCTGGCTAAATTTGGGGCGTTTACCCTCGCCCTCATAGCACGTACAACCGTCATTAGTTGAGGAAGAAGACTGAGTAAGATTACGAGTGAGTGAGACAAAACGCCTCAAATATAATATCACATGAAACAAATATTTCATTCTCAGCCGTCATCCATCATCCCATGGATAGTATTGCCGTATGGCCGCTGCCACTAGACCTGTGCGCCGATAAATAATACCTTTATGCTTTCTCTCTAATTCGAAAAGTGCTACGGTTAAAAAAAAGGAAACTTATTCATGACAGGCGCCGTGGCGCAGTTGGTAAGATGACCAACATAGGCGTTGCGGGTTCAATTCCTGCCAGTTGTAAGTTGAAAAAATCCAAGAAAGGTTTTTCTCAATTTTTCAAGTTGTTTTGGTGTATTTTTCATTACCTCCTTCCATATCCCCTCTATCCCACCTCTCGACAAGCCTCAAAATAGAGGCTTAGCGGGTTATTTCTTTAAGAATAAAAAATAAAATAATAAATGAGTTTATAACTTTTTTGAGTTATTAAAAAAGTGTATTTTTCTGAACACAAAAACGTTATGTATTTTTAGGCACAGAGAACGGACTGCAACACGTCTATCCTGGCATATATTTATAGCTTCTTCCACACTCATACAACTTGTCATACATGCCCTTTGGTTCTGCCTGCTTTTGACATGACCAGAATAAAATTTTGGTTTATCTGATAATGATCATTGTCATCATTCAGATTGTCAATTCGATAAACAATTATCAACACTCATAGATGCCTCAACAAATGTGTTTTTGTATGCTTTTCTACGTTAGTTATAGTTTTCAAATGTAATGTTATTAAAACATTAAAAAAATTAAAACACATTTTTTAAAATTGATTTAAAGAATTTTAAGGGTTCCCATATATTTTTTTTTCTAGAATTTTTTTTTTCAATTTTAAACTCCCCCGTACAGTGAGTTTTGAAAATCTCCTTTGGTCTCCATCAAAAATTTATTTTTCATCTTTAGTTTCGTATGCTTTTCTTTTTAGGAGATTTGGGAAAATATCGGAGAGGCATCCGCAAGAGAGTGACAGAAAAACTGTGTTCATATATCAATTCGTCGAATTTCTCTCCCATGGCATTTTTACTTAAAGCCCTTCAATCTATGAACTCATGCTTTCGAAATTACTTTTTTTTTGTGAAAACATAATCATCTAAATATATCTAGAAATAGAACTAAACTTTTTAGATTTTAATTACCTTTTAGACACGATGGTGGGAAAATTTTCTAAAAAAAATTGTCATATCTATGCAAAAACACATTTTACCAGTATTTTTCAAACAAAAATTTGCTCAAAATATTATTGTCGATGGAAATTTATAGTCTGTTTTAGAAAGGTAAAAGGAAATAAAAAATCAATACATTTATCGTTAAAACATTTAAACAGCAAGTATCATCGATATTGTGATACCCTTATCAGCACATAATAGTGCATGTAGCTTTTGCCTTGGTAAAGGGAATTCAGCGCATTTCAACCATCTAAAAGGGGAGATGTGCAGTCTTAGACTTCAGGCGCCAGTCCAGAGACAATGAAATATTTTAATGTAAAAAACACTTTAAAAAAACATTTAATGTCTATCTTCTCAGGAATCGAACCCGGACGACAAACATGATAGACGAACGCGCAAACCACTAAATTACGATAAGGATGATTTTCCACTCGATTCTCGTTTTCAGGATTTTACTTCTTGTTCTATTATATAGTTCTTGTTCTATTACACACTAAGAACTGTACGTTACTATAATTTAAGAGACAGATTCATCAGGCACGTCTCAAAATTGTTACATATAGATATTTTAGGAAGCGGTTAAACACAAAAGTTTATTAACATTTATTAGAAACAAGTGTTTTTATAAAAAAAAAAACAGAATTTCAAATTTTCACCTGCGTTTGTCTCCCAAGTATGTATTATTTTTTGGTGATCTATCATGCATGGGTATGGTAAAAATCATCACGTATATGATAAAAAGAAATCATTCAATCGACGCACTATCAATCATGAAGCAATCAACACTCCCTAACAATTCAGTCCAGATAGTCTCAAAGCACTCCCTGACGTATTAACAAAAATAGTCGGACGTGAGAGGAAATCCCACAATAACACTAGACTCCTCTAATATATTTTACCTACCTACTCGTATATACGGTTGGCTAGTGTGTGGCAATATTATATAACTAACCCCAAATCCCAAATCCTATATTCTATCACGTAAATGCAATTTCAACTGTGGAAAATACATTAAATATTTTAGAAATAATTATTGTTTTTATGTTTCAAATAAAATCAAATGGTGTTTTTAATTTTTTAAATGCGTTTTGTGTCGGTAAAATATATATATTTGTTCATTCATATAAAGACAGATATTGCATAAAAAATAATAACGTATCCTATAAAAAAGTATACGTTTACAAATATAAAAAAACAATGATCGTATGCGTGTCCTCTATGGACTGAATAATTACTGGACCGATTTACGTGCGGTTTTCAACAAAATGTAAATCTTTGCCGCGAGCATATATTTATTATTTTTTTTATTTATTAAGTAGAAAAAAGTCAGGAGCGGAAACTTTTTTTTTTCATTTCAAGGATTGCATTCGACTAGAATGCAAAAAACATTATGTTTTTTTTAGTTTAAAAAATAAGTTTGCTTTTTAAAGTTAACAAACAACATTTGTTTTTTATGGATCAGATTATTTCCTCGAATTTCTTATAATTTCCACCGATTTATTTCTTTTCACTGGATTTTCGGTAATATTAAAAAAAATATCAATTGACATTCGATACATTTCTGGAAATCACATTACTCAATAAAGTGCACCCCTGTTGGTGAGAAGAGCAGAGTTTGATATATGCAAAAATAATTCTTTATTTGAAAATTAATTATTTAAAGTTTTGGAATTCAACCATAAGCAAGTAGCTAAGTACCTACTTCAATTCAATATTTAAAAACATTTTTTTTATTAGTTCTGGAATTCAATCATTAACAAGTACCTAGGTACCTACTTACCAATGATTACAAATTACAATGAAATTTTTTATTTTATCGGAATGGTTTTTACTCAAAATTTTTTAGTAAATTTTTCTATGCATATTTAAGAATGTTTAATCTTTCTTAAGAGGAAACGCGGTCCTTCTTTTTTCGTACAAACGTATTCTTGTATTTGCTCTTTAGATTATGGCACTAGTGCAATGATTTTTTTAAACACTTTACATATTTATAATTGGCGTGTCCCTTTTGTTTCGTTTTTTATAAAAAAATATTAATTATGGGAACTAGAAACATACCCGTAAAAAAGCATAGCTCTATCTGCTGTCTTCGAGCGTTTGGTAAACAAATATGTATTTTTTTTGAAAAACGCAAAACGTACCGATGTAAAAAAAATATTTCTGATACTGTCTTAAAAAATAACAAGATTGGTTCAGGTTTGAGGTGCGGAAAACGAGACAACGAATTTTCAATTATGTATTTTTTAGTCATTCATAAAAGTTCCGATATGCAGTTGTCTATTTCGTAGAGCATCGGGGAGGCACATGCAAGACAGTGACAGTAAAACAATGCCCAAATACCTATTTGTCAAAATCCCCCGTCGCCGCATATCCTCACAATTCATTTAATCCGAAACACAAAAATAATAATGTAAATGTACTGTGTACATAGCTAATTCGAACTAATTAATTGTTAAAATCAAACTTTCGATTGTGTTCGTTTAATATATACATATACGAACATTTACTGAAATCTTGCAATAGCCAAGCATTGGCGGGTTTAGCTCGTTTAAAATAAAAAATGTTTTTTTCGTTGTTTATAAATATGAAATACTCAAATCTAGTAATTTTGAATAACCAGTTACCGGTTTCATCGCTTTCGCAACATCTTCGAGACTGGCAGCTAATCCACCTAACCTAGATGTCGCGAAAGCGATAAAATCTGTATACGGCTATTCCTTATTTGTAAATTTAAGTATTATTTGTCTTATTTTCAATAGTAAGTAACAATGAACTTCCACTCTGTTAATTTACGGGAAGCCGTCACAATTGATCGCAGTGACGTCCGGAGCTTACTTTCAACCGACCCCCATATACAACAATACAGTAAAATAGAATATGAAAATACTAGGAAATGTATTTAAAATGCACAAATAATGAAATAATAAAAAAAAACATCAAGTAAAAATTAAATTAAATTTATATTATCAATTATCCAAGCATCCCCATTAATTTAAATATAATAATAATTAATTCGAACAGAATAAAAACAACTTCGCACTGTTCTATTTTGGGTATTAAATTAGATAACCACTTAAGCTCGGGTTTCCTAGGACAGCGGTGCCCGTATTTTAACGGCCGTAGTGAACATTAATGCGATTGACAGCCGTCGTAACGGTGACTAGAGAGTGGTTTCCTATAAAAATGGTGTTGATAACACCGTTAAAAAATAAAACCACTCTCTAGTCACCACTACGACGGCTATCCACCGCATCACCGTTCACTACGGCCGTTAAAACACGGGCACCGCTGTCCTAGGAAACCCTAGCTTTACACCACCCGCTGACTGTGACTTTTTGTCACTTTCACGTTGTCACTGTGGGAGAGCTCACTACTTACTACTGGTGACAAAATGTTCATTTAGCGATGGATTTCGAAGAGGACGCAGTGATTTGCGCTCTTGAATTACGCCGAAGGAAAATTAAACTAAAGAAACACTACTGGGTACATCCCATATATAATGAACGATTATTAAAAGGAAAATTTTACTCCCTGTATTCTGAATGACGTCAATATCCTCTTAAGTTTTTAAAATTATTTTCGTACCTCAGTAAACAGTTTTGAAATAATTTAATCGATATATCGTTCCACAATTTCCTTTTCAAAAGAATATCAGAGAATTTCTTTAATTTTTTTTAGCAGCGTGCCAGGACGAAGAAGCAAAGGCAGAGCTGCAGCTTGATGGATCAACCAGGTGAAAACAACGTCCTGAACGACCCTATATGGAGCTGTGGAGAGGACGCCGAGCCATGAAGAGTGGAGACGCTTGGTCAATGGAATGGCTGGTGAGAGTACCTATGATCACGACCCTTAGAACTGAGGAACGACACAGAAAAAGACGTTTGTTTTATATAAGAATAATTTTTTATGAATTTTCGTTTTTTCACATTGCATAAATTAATAAAGATTTTCATTATTATTGTTATTATATTTCTCAATAAAACTCCAATGTTAAAAATTTAAAAACAAAGCATTAAAAACTTAGTTTGGTTTAATTTATTTCTAACGAGCTCTTTTACCTTGGCAGATATTCAATATTTTCTGTCGAAATAGTGACGTAAAACATTTCATATATTTTATAAAATAATATATCGTATTTAAAGAATATTTGAACGGCTAGTTAATTGTTCATGGAAATACAAACGTCTATACCTGAAAGATTTTTTATGTCACATGTATCGTGTTTCATATTTCGAATCCGTTCATGACTCTCCCGACTTTTTTTTCATCAGTAGATTTCCAATCTGTCACGTCCTGAAAATATTTCAAATATTCACCATTCATTTACTTTAACAAAGATATATTGTACGGAGTATGAAAGGGATGCTCACGTGTTCCAACTATCAAAAATATGTTCTCCCGAGAGATACATACCTACATTGCTTTATATTCGAAACAAATATTCTGGGCGTATTGAAATCCTCAAATGACTCCAACGCAATACGGATAATAGATTTTCCGTTGGTTTTATCATTCATTGCTTTGATAAATCTACGTTTGCATTAATCTAAATCAGAATCAACAAGAAATACATGTTTTGAACATTGACGGATATTGTCCACCAAAAGTATGAATTTAATAATTATAATTAATGTGTAACGGGATTTTGAGAATCAACATATTTCAATTGTTAAAAAAATTGGCTCTTGGTGTGTATTATAGTATGAAGATACATATATGTAAAGAATATTGCAATATTCTACAACATACCATTATACAAACTTTGAACCTTTTTTTTGTTTTATAGTTTGAAAATAAATTAATCGATTCTAATATCTTATGAACATCGATATAAATGCAAAGGTTCAGGGAGCCTTGTATCATTATGAATCGCAGACTACCTTGTTCATCTCTTTCGATCAATATCACATCTATGTTTTTATTTACAATTTTTTGTGTATATTTAAGCACATTTTTTATTGCGTGACTACATTTATTAAAACAAAAAAACACCCACATTGACATAGCTTGTGTGTGAGCTTAAAATTATTTAGAATATATCATAAAATCTATGGTGTGAAAGTAAAATAGAAACATATAAAATAAAAATGGAATGTTACATTAAGTTTTTTTAATATTTTTAATACTTTCACTAATGGATTTTCGTTTAAAAAAAAGACAATGAGAAATAAAATATATAAAAAACAACGTTGAGGAAAAAAAAGTAGATAATTAAAAAGAGAAAAATTACGAAAGTAAAAAAAGTATATCTGGAAAAGAAATCATCAACATTTTAATTCATAAATTTATTATAGAGGCTGAAATTATCGTTTTATGTTGCGTATTTAAAGTTGGAGTTATAAAGTTTAGGGGTTAGGACATTTGCGTGCATCTGTTCTAATGTTGATTTGCTAAATAGAATCTCATTACAACAAGTTGGTGAAAATGCAATAATTAGAACATGCAAAACATCGTTTAATATCCGATTCAAATGTAATAATCAAATGTACACACTTAGGGCTGGGTGCACCGAGATTTTCTTTTAAATCGTATTTTCTTTCAATTGGAGATGCATGCGAGATGAATGTCAAAACATCGCATTTCGTCGACTTTTACGGAAACACAAAAAAATATTTTAAATATTTTTTAACAAGTAAGGGTTTGCCTTCATTATTATTGTTTGCTTTGTTCACTAACTCTTCTTGTGATATTTGTGGCTCTTACTTTTTACTGTGTTTTTTTTTGCCCTAAGTAGGCGGCGGTAGATTTGTTTTACAAATACAATTGAATCAATTTTTTTACTATATATAAAATATTATAACATTTATTCCGATTTGAATTAACGTGGCATGATGAAAAATACTAATATGTAAGCTTTTACAGAGATGCTCTGTTGAAATATTTCTCCTACCGCCATCTATTGTTCACGGATAAAAGTTAAAATGGGATTCAAGTAAAGCACTGAAGGTTAATTCCGTTATTTCGATATTAGTGCAGAATATTTTATTACTCGATTAACGATTGTCAGAGCTTTAGCATAAACATATTTTTATTAACACAGACATAAATGTAAACGTTTATATTTTGTCGGCTGCCTGCTGCAATCTTGTCGTAGTGCCTTAGTTGATTTTCATCGTCATTTTAATTTGTAGGTATTGGTGCATCAATGTGCATAATACTAATATGAAAAAAAAAAATATATTATTAAGTACACGTCGAATCATTAATCATTATACCCGCTATCACCTGACTCAACCTCTTGTTTTTTTGGCATAATTAATAATTAGGCTTACCGTATTTTTCGGACCATAAGACAAACATTTTTGTCCTAATTTTCAACCAAAAATTGGTGTGCGTTTAATGGTCGGATGCGTCCTATCGTTCGCAAATTCCGGTGACCATTAGTTAAATGAATTACTTTAAAAATAGTTATGTAGATTTTTTACATTTTATATTTAATTATTTATTTTTTATTTCAAATTACATTTGTATACATATTCACATACATATTGTAGCTTTTTAGGCTGTGCTCGTGTTAAGTCATAATAATTAACTACAACAATATTTTGTTCATATTATAAAGTAAATTAAAATAATGAATAATTTTATGTCATGCGATATTATTATTTTTTAACGAAATACAAGAAATAACATAAAATACTTTGATAATAATTTCATATGATACAATATTAAAAATAGCAATTAAATGAAGAAAAAAAAACAGTTCAAATCAAAGAAATAAAATCAAAAACATATTTTCAAAAATCGAATATAAATCATATCTATGAAATAACAAACATAAAACAATAACAAAATCATAATATCATGAAAATTAATAGAATATATTGTACAAAATACAATTGTTATAATCATTTACATATGGTATAATAATGTATACATTACAGTAATGAATAAAGCTATAAAATAGCGGTTCAAACGACATTTAAAAAAAACATCAACATCTATAATGCGAAAAAAAATAAGTATAAGAAAGCAAGGAAAGTAAAAAGTGAAAAAATAAATTATTTCATTTAATGAATTAATGCGAGCGAGAAATTTTTCACTTTTCCTGAACCTTAAGCAACTTAAAAACGACTAGTAGTTTGGTGGTTGGCGCGTTCCCCTAGCATGCTTGAGGTTCCCGGCTCGATTCCTAGTATGGTGCACGCAAAAAGTTCTTAAAGGTATCTCTACACTACTATATTTAAATGTTTATGATTTTTATTCCCCCGGACACCAACAAAACATTTTGACATGTCATATTATTGTCCTATACCTCCATTAATTGAAATATGTTGCTTAACTAGGTCCTATTTTTGGTTTTTATAAGATTTTTTCGTGTTTGCATTTTTAAATATTAATTTTAATGCCATACAGGCAGAGAAACTGAAAATAAAAAAATAAAATTGAAACACTTTAAAAGGAAATGTTTTCCTTTATTTAATTAATTGATAAATTTTGGAATATTTATTAATTTGTCAACTTTTTTAGATTAATTCATTTATTAACTTTTAAAATTTTATATATTCAAATACGGTTCCATGAACCTTTCACAAAATTATAAAAACAGTAATAAAAAACAAATGCAACAAAAATTAACGGCATTTTATAAAACGAAAAAGTAGCAGTACAAAATAAATATATTATATGTAAGACACGGGACAGACTTACCAAGTGTTGGTATTTTAAAAAGGGGATCTTTTTGAATTTCAAGGCCGTCTTTCACCGTCAGGCCGGGGGCTCCGGGCTCGTGCCCCACGTGGAGAAGATGGCCCTGGCAAATACACACCTGACAAAAATTTACCTATGCAATAAAAAGGTACTTAATTTATATAGAATAACAGTTAGTTAAATACAATTTATGAATGTCCTAATTTCAGCTTAAATCTAATTATCGGTAAACCATATATTAATTAACTTTTTAAGGGTCAACTTATTTGCTACACACATTTTTTCCCTCACCTACATGATAACGGTTTTAGCTCTTTTACTTCACAAAAGTCAACAGATGGAAGAGTTAAGGATATATAGATGTTTTAACAAAAGCAGAATGTTACACTGTGCGTAAAGTGGCTACTTCAATCAGCCAACGACAGATCATATACCCTGTAAATGCTTAGACTTCCATATTTCCTTCTCACAATTTTTTTCCCTGTGTTGCAACAAATTTAAATATTGTCATTTTTATACTCAGTGGTAACATGTTCAACTATCATGATTGTAAAAATACTTTAACTGTATGTTTGTACTATTTTGAATACTAATTTATTTGTGTAGTTTTATGTTTTTTTAAATAAAAAATAATAAATAGAAATTAATATAAAAATTGGTCATTCGAATTTAAATGGTAATATGGGATTTATTTGCCCATTACACTTTCAGTGTTCGGAATTCCAAACAGCAATTGTGGGAAATCACAATTTTCCAACTTGTTTACATGCGAATTTTTATATGGCCGAAGTGCCTTCAGTTCGCAATTTCAAATAAAACAGAGTGTGGCTGACACATGTCCTTCAGTGTACAAGTGCCTTATTTGTCGGGCACAATTCAATAAAAAAATCTCTCTCCCACTTCCCACTATCGGAAATCAAATCGGCACGAAAAGTTGTAACGTAAATTTTAAACGGCCCGGCAATAACCGGGCTGGTTCAACTGAACAGTTTTATTTTAATGGTTTAACTTTCGCAAAACGACCCTATTACATGAGTTCGGGATTAAAAATTATTTTTCTATTATTGTTCAATTGGAATCCGAGTTTGAGAATTTTTAATAACTAGTTAGATACGTAAGAACGAATAAAAAATATTTATAGATTACAACAGAGATGAGGAACATTTCATTAAAGATAATATAGAAGTCTAGGCATTAACAGAGTTTATGACCTGTCATTGGTTGGTTGAAGTGGCCACTTTACGCACTGTGTAACATTCAACATTCTGCCTTTGTTTGAACATATATATGAAATAATTGAAGAACAATGGATGTTCAAATATAGGCAGAATGGTTAATGTTACACAGTGCGCAAAGCGACCACTTAAATCACCCAATGACAGATCATTAGCCTTGTAAATATCTAGACTTCTTTATTTCCTCTTATAAAATGTTCTTCATTTCTGTTGAAATATAAAAATATTTATTACTCCCGAGGGGGGTGAATACAGTTCTTGTCTACAAAAAATGCAGTTGAAATCTTGTTTAATAAAATATATTTGAGAAAATGGAAATTTGTGAATCATTTTATTTAACGGACCCAGAGGACTGCTTTGATGCACCAGTAATTCAGTGTATTTCGATGATCTATTTTATCAAGGTAAGCTGATCAGCCTTGCGCTTCAGGTGCCGGGCTAAGGATGGTAAACTATTGCAGTGAATCATCTATTAAATAAATATTTCACGTTTACCCAGAGCATGGTTGGAGAACGCGCTAACAACTGCACCACTGGGCCGACTTATCTTCAATCGATTTCTGTTTTTCAGCTCGAAAACGTTCGTCCAGGGTTCTGGTTCAGTTTCACATGCAGGACTGTATTTTTCGTCCACCTGGACATGGAAAAATACATAAACAAAGTTGATCAAGTAATCAAACATTCTGATTAATAATATATTTTTAACTAGCACCATTTATTTTTTTTCCAGTGCCGAAATACGGCGTTCATTAGCAAAAAACAGTACATACACCTCGAGTATTCCTTTGTTATCTGGTCTCCATATTAGGATGTTCACATCGAAAATATTGAATCAGCTCATCATCGATTTTTAAGAAAGATAGGCTGGAGGTTGGGCTTATCCGGAGACCAATATACGTATAATGAGTTAGAAACTAGATTAAATATATATTCTCTTCAAGACCGTCGAAATAAATCTAAACTTCTAGTCATATTTAAAATTCTCAACTCACTCTTTGATGCGCCTGAACAACTGAGCTCAATAAAATAAAATATTCCAACTATAAGCCTCGGACAAAACTTACTCTAACATACCGATAACCATAGAACTGACTATGGTTTTCATTCCCCTGTGCCCAGAATTCTTAGGTCTGCCAACATAGCAGTTTTGATTTCTTTGATAACAAGTTGTCTTCTTTCATAAGATCACTGAATCAAATTAAATTATAAACACCTCTCTCCTGATTCCACTCCCACCAAGTCTACTATATACCACTGTGTCTTTCTAATTTCTTTTATAATAATTTTGTATGTATTAATACGTTTTTAAAAATGCCCATTGGGCGTATATGTATATAAATAAATACATACATAATATACTTGGACTATAAGAAAAATTTTTAAAAATATAGTTCTAATTAAATAATAAACAATATGATTAACAAAATAATAATTTAAATTATAATATAAATACAATGCTGAACATTTGTTAGTGAAAATAATTCTCGCTTGAAGTTAATAATTGTAATTTATTATAGAACACTTTGTAAAAAGTCCTTTAGACAAAGATAATTCAATTAAATAATTTTGAATTATCTTTCCACAGTATTTAAAGTTTTGATTTTTCAATAAAAAAAATACCAGTATAAAAAGATACCAGTCTTGAAAATGTCTCAAAAGTTATGCAAGTCACTGGTTATTCTTAATTTGTGGATTTGAGTATACTCGTATTTTATTTTTATAATTAAATAACAACAAGCTTGAAAAATAATTCTTATAGTCGAAAATAGTTGACGAATACCATTTATTGGATTGTAAGAAAATATTCCTATTAACTTCACAAATCACAAAAATACCTGTTCTGATGAATATAAATATCTTAGTTTGAATATTATAATAGTCAATAATAATTTGGTTCTTAATTAATCCCAAAAAACACGACGATTTGAAAACATATGTTTCCATTTTCCCGGTGTTGATTTTTTTGAAATTTCTCTTTAACGGGTTTTACTGTATTATTTAGGTATGTTTCCTAACAGTACATAATCGATAATAATAGATAATCTAAAAACTTTATTCTAAATCGCTACGATTTGAAGTGTATGAAAGAAATCTCTGGTTCCATTTCCGACCTGATATATGTACACTTTATGTTTATTTAAAAATATGAATAAATAAACCGCAAAACAGACTCGTTGTCAGCGAAGATTAAGGATGATGAAAATAAATTAAAGGCCGTTTGAGTATGGCAAATTAAAACAAAAATATCAATTAGTGTAATAAAAATGCTATATATAAATTTGAAGCTTAAAATCAGTCATGAATTTTTAAATTACAATTTTTTATTAAAAACATTAAATTTGTTAAAACTTAACGATAGAAGAATAATTAAAGACCTTTTAAATTTATTCAAAATTGTAAATTCAATATGGAATGGCCCTGAACTATTATCTCTCATCAACTTCAGGGTGCCTGGGAGAATGACTAGACAGGTGCCACCGTTTTGTAGCAACAATTCACGGACAGTGTATACTTGTAATGCCGCATTAAATAGACTTCATGAACTCGGCAATAGTTATTCCCGCGTATCTGATATATTAAGTGTAGGGTATTGTTCCTATAGAACAAACCTTTTGAACTTTTTCAAAGATGGTGAATGGTAATTATATTTATTTATTCATGCGTTTCATAATATACACAGTTTTTGTTCACTTTGCCCAGCTGTATGAAACAGTACTTATAATTTTCTTGTTGTATTACACTGTAGAATGTTTTATTATTTAAACTTTCTACTGAATATGCTGTATATTTTGTATGTTAATTTTTAAAATAAAAATCTTGTATAATTTTTAGGTTTAATTTTTTTTATATAAATCTTGAGTATAAGAAAATTCATGTTTTTTAAAAAAATATTGAGCCAAATATGTAGTATTATAAATGTTTGTAAAAGGCTGATTTGCCGATTATGTTTCAAATATTGGCATTTTGATAGAAATCTTTAATTTATAAGGTTTGTATAAAACCGCTGAAGTATTATCGATTTTCCCGTGTATATCTTTCTTTTGAGCGTATTCATCCGAAAAATGTAAAGAATATATTTTTAACTAGTAAGCATGCTCTTCAGAAAATCACTGGTCTTCTTGTAAAGGTCGAGTATGGCGGAGGGTACTCCATTTTAGACTGGGTCGAAATTTCTTCGATGTCGAATGTCGATGTTTTGTAAAATCATTATTTCGTTGGAGCTATCTTAATACAAAAAAAATAACATTTCAACTTAAAAACCTTATTTCATTAATCCATAAATTTATTAATCTATAATATTTTTATGCTATAGAATGCTCGCGCACGAGAAATTGAGCCTTATTATTGTGGTATCAACGATAAATCAGGGTCATTTTCGTCTTTTTAAATTTGGCAAATTGATATTCCAGTAATTCAATCCTAGTAAGCAAAAACTGTTAGCCACGTAAGGTAAAACTTTAAAAACGAATAGTCAAATAAATGTACATATCGAAAAGTTTAAGACTTTAATTAAATAATTTGAAAGATGTGTTCACCCCTTTTACTTACTACCCTATGTAGCACGTGTAATACCATTGCGTTGTTTCGGTTTTGTCAAACATACCATTTTTAACGAAATTGAGTTGAGTGCACAGAAGTTCAGAGAAATCCTGTATTTATAAAATTAAAAAATAAAAGTGTTTTTTAAAAATTATGTAAGGGTTTTTTAACGAATTTCGTCTTAAGTTTTGGCTATTATTTATGCCTTTTTTTACTTTCATCTACTTGACATTTTATTTTGAAGGCTTGTAATCATTAAAATAATTATATGCAACGTAAAAGCAAATACAACGTTTTTTGGTACTGTAAATCTTTTGGTGCACATTTTTAAATTTGGAAAAAAATAAACAAAACTAATTAATGTTAACACCAAATATTTAACTCATTAAGTCAGATTAAATTTGAAACAGTAGATGTCCCTTTTAGAAAGCCATGTTGAGATGAACTCGGTGAGTTTTTAATGGCGGAGTAGAGTTGGTTATGGATTATTCTATCAAATACTTTAGACTCTATACACAGTTTAGAAATCGGTCTTTAACTGGCAATATCAGTTTTAGGCCCTTTCTTGTAGACTGTTGTTATTAAAGCGGTTTTTCAAATATGTGGGATTGTGCATTCTTTGAGAAATCTTTTAAATAGCAATGTGATTGGTATACATCTATATGTAAAAATGGTACTATTACCAGCAGAATTTATGAGAAAACATGTTAGAAGTCCAGCTGATTTTTATGTATCTAGCTTCAAGAGTAGATTTTTGACATGGTCAGTGGTAACCACGATGGAATGAATATCTGAGGTATTCACATGAGACGAGGTAGATGAGGGATAAGTGGAATTTCTCGATTGAATACTAGCTAGATCTAGAAAAGTGGAGTGAAAATATTCGGAAAATGCGTTGCAAATGTCAATACCAGTGTTTACTCGCATATTACCTGGTACAAGATTATTAGTAATACAGTTAGATTTGGATTTGGCCTTCATATAAGACTAAAATTTTTAGGTGAGTCCTCGACGGACTTTTCCACAAAGGCCATGCAAGAATCGTGACAATTATTTTTTAAGACGTTTGATTCTATCACGCAATAATTTAAAAGCTATTAGATTGGAGTGATTGCCGTAAGTCTTATATTATCTTAAGTATTTATATTTTTCTTTAATTACTTTTACTAGCGCGGGGGAGTACCATATAGGATATGAACTGTTAAAAGTATTAACAGCGGGAAGACATTAATCTCTCAGATTTGTAAAAGTATTGTTAAAAAGTTTACGGATTTATCAAATGATCTAATTAAAAATTCAGTATGCCAGTCGATGTCAGAGATTGTTTATCAAAGTCTGCTCTTTTAAATAGATATTTAGTTAGCAGTGCAGGCTTTAGGTAAGTAAGTACAATAAATTAAGCATTAATGAAAAGGGCATTATGATGCAGGTCAACAGGTACCAAGGGGTATACATTCACTTACATTAACAATGTCAAACTTATAATATTAGAAATCAAACACTGATTTGAGTCTACTGAACACTTTATTTTTTTTTTACAAATATAAAAAATCAAAAATCAAAAATTTCGTGACAATTGTTTCGCCTTGTAAGGGCATTTTCAAACGAATGTGAATATTAGATGGATTGAATGTCCTTGTATAGTTATATAATTCAATCTTATGAACTATATAGCATGTACAGTAGTCAATTCATATTTTAAGGTATAATTTGAGTTTACGGGTAAAAATTAAAATAAAATATGGTATGTTTAAATTTTTTAAAATTTTTTATCTATATTTACGCTTCCCTGGAGGAAAATTCCAAATGCAGTTTGGTTTAAGGTAAGTGTTGCTGACATATCGCTACGACATAATTATAATTATAAACGAAATAATTTGAGGCAGTTAAAAAATAATCTATTAATTTGTATTCGAATACGCTTCGTGGCTATTAGAGAGTGTTGAACTGGTTTGTGACCTAATCACAGTATTCACAGTATACATTTTACACATAGTTTGTATACCTACGTATCTATAGATCGAATGAATAATTATTCTACAACCCCTATGTCGAGTCGTCAAATATATAATTCCTCATATTAAAGGATCATTAATACGGACCGAGATATCCTTTGACCCTTAAAGTAAAGATTAATAACCCATACATGGTTTATCTTCCGTATAACCATCTACTAAAATTCAAGAGGGTTGGTAGGTTTTCAGGTAATTGACGTAACCAAAAAACACATTGTAGGTTCCCATTTCATGACAAATTGTTCATATTTTTTTAATTTTATTTATAAATCATACATCACAAAGTATTTTACAAGTATAATACGTTAAATTACATTCCCAGGAGTTACAATAACTCAATTCGGGACATAAATAATATTTACATTTAGAAAATAACACACAATGAGAACAACAAAGAAACAAAGCAAGTTTAGCACCTTTATAACTAAATATAGCACAACAATATAAACGCCAAAAACCTTTTCTTACACAAGCAGAATGAATACATAAAAAAACGCTTTTAAGAATAAAAAAAAAGTGAATCTACTAAGGGAGATAAGGTCATTAACATCACATGCCATGCAGATGCTGCCATATTGATGATGAGAATATATCCATCTCAGTTAGTAAACATCTAGATGCCTAAGAAATGTCGTATAGTACAATGAACACATGATTATTGAAAACATAATTCGGATACACAAAACGTGTGTCAGGCCAAATCATGGTGTTTACAACAGAGGTGGCATTTACAGATCTTACGATCTGTTATAGGCTGGGTTAAACATAACATTTTGTTGTTGTTTCCATATTTTTTAGTTTATGGCCTCGGCACTGAAAAAAACGCCAATTTTTTGATTCGCATTTTTTGACGTTTACAAAGGTAAAATATATTTTTATATTTTATGTTTTAACGATCATTTACATATTATCAAAGATCACTTATATCTACGAAACAAATAAGCAAAAAGTTGAAACTTAAGCGAGCGGCTGTTTAACCGTTGGAAAAAACCGTTGGCGGCCTCCGTGGTGTAGTGGTCAAGACGCTTGACTCACGCACGGAAGGTTCCGGGTTCGATTCCCGGTGAGAACACAATAATTAAAATGTGATTTTTCTGTGATGTAATTCACCACTGTAATTGGGCCTCCTGGCCTGTTGTGGTGCAAAAATAAAATAATAAAAAATGTTCAAATGTCGTCACCGTTCAGTTACAAGTCATTAACCTAAAAACACCATTTTGAGAAATCGCAATTTGCAAGGTTTCAGACCAAGGAAAAATCTGATTTTTGTGTTTTAGATGTTTAATGTACACAACATAATTGCTTAATGTCTTTTTAACTAATTTAATTCCATTGATAATTTTTTTTTCAGATAAATTTTCATATATCTGGAAGGTTTTTAATGTGGCAATGTGGCTAAAATTTAGTTAAGTGACTTTTGCTTGTTCAAAATCTAAACAACCACCATTCATTATTCTGCTAATGTTTTAAACATCTACATTCCTTCGATTCTTCTATTTTATGATCTTTGGGAAGTTAAAAAACTGAAAACTTTATTGATTCGGGTGATATTCTGCCTTAATTATTTAACCACATACTAGGTAACGCCTGTTTATAACTTTCAAAGGGGTTGAATCCAGTTCTTGTGTACAAAAATTTGAACAAACTCAAAATACTTTTTACCAATAATGCCTTAAAGTACTTAATTGTGTCGGTGGGTGTAATAGCATAACATTGACACGAGAGCTTGGACGCTAACGAGGTAACGAGGCAGCTGATGAATTGGTAAAGCTGTGACAGACCCAATAGGCTCTGAGCCCTACTGTATGTTGCTAATTGTACTCCTTGTAATGAACTTAGGTTATGAGCCCAGAAGCAGAGTAAAATGCTCTGACAAAAAGTACCTCATTGTCAGCACCACGCAAAGGAACTATAAAAAAAATACTCGAAAAAGGTTGGCTTTCGACCTAATAAAACTCAGCCATAATCAAGTAAGGGTTATAACTAAAGCCAAATTGCAAATTTAATAAATATCATGCTATAATTAATCTTTCTAATACTTCCATATGTAGGTTGTGCAGCGCAGATGAGGAAACCCATACACATTCCATGTGAATTAGATGCAATATAACATAAAAAAGCCATATCTTCGGGGACCATTTATTAAACCTGAGGATGTCAGGTACCTAATAGCCCAATACTTCATTGATCTAGGCTTGGAGGCAGAGGTAGCCCGGCTATTTTAAAACTCGGGTTTGAAGGTCAAGAACTAATTTACGGGGATCCATCACAATGGATTTTCACAGGTTTCAGTGACGTCAGGAGCATATATAGCACTAAACTCCATTGAAGGGCACTTCATTGATAATTGCAGCGTATCTAGATCAGTTTTGCTATTTATTTATTTGAACAGTTTAAGAACATATACGGTTTACATACATATGCATAAAGATGAATATATTGCCTTGGCAATTTCTTCCCGACTACCCAATATTAAGCTATAGGAAAGACAAGGTGATCAGTCTTACGCTTCAGTGTTGATCCACCTTTAAATCCAATATTTCTCGTCCACCTGCCAGGAATCGAAGGATCTCAAGAATGGTTGGCAGATTTGTCAACTACTACTTAACGAGGCGGACATATTTTCACTTGATATCGTTTTTTAGGATTAATACCTGAAAATAACCATAAGTTAAATGCTAGAAAAAATTATATTGGTGTTTTCTAGATACAGATGATGTTCATATTTAAAAAAAAGTAGTTTTTACGTTATGAATCAAAACTATAAGCAGTAGTTTGCCATTCGAAAACTATATTCTCATTTGAGCGAGGAATAATCCTTTGGGGAAAAAACTTTAACGTTTCAATGACTGTATTTCATTACGTGAAAATGTTACTTACTGTAAAAGTTTTAGCAATTAATGTAAATTACCATATAAAGCTTACTTTCTGGCATTTTTAGTAACGTTTACATATTCCTAAAACACGGTTTCACCTTCAGAGTAATTACACTGAAATAGTTTCGAAAACGTTAGGCCTGGTTCACCTAGTCATTTACCGAGGTAATCTCGTCACTCCAGCTCCGCGTTACGGGCTGATGTGACATACTGTAATTTGAAATTTGACGTCTTGTTCGCTGCGATAATTGTTTTGTGTGATCGTATCTACAACAACTCCCACTCTAAATGTGTTTTGCAGGGGTTCACAAGTAAGCAAAAGGAGAAAAATTATATAACTAACGATATTTTGAGTTCATCCAAGCATTTAAAGACGGTTTACGATTTACCCACTAAAGCTATGTTTTCCTTAGAAAGCGGCGCTGTCTAGCGGCCGTTATATGGCGGTGGATGACGTCATTAAAAAAGTAGTCTATACAAGCCAATGGCGCTGGTTTCTTTGAGAGCGTTTATTTTATTTATTAATTTTACACTTTGTATACATATACAATTTATATACATATAAGGGCGGGCATATTGCCTTAAGGCAATTTCTTCTTACCCACCCAAACTATTCAGTTTGAGAAAATTAGAAGTACATGGGCATATTTTAACCGAATTTTATAATTTTATACAATTTAAAATAAAAATTTACAGGTATAACTTTATACAAAATTTAAAATAAAAAATTAGGCAGTAAATTTACTCTTTACTATGAAGAGAGGAGAGGAGAGGTGATGGGATGGAAATAAGAAGGAGAAAGAAACAACTCAAACATTTAGGTAGTGACATTTTAATCTTGATTCAAATGTAAATAAAAAAGGGGCGTCGCTAACATTCGTGGGTAGATTATTCCATAATCGAGTAGCTACTACCGTGAAAGAGGAGGCAATACAATTAGAACGGTGAAGGGGTATTTAAAGGGTTCTCTCGTTACTAAAGCAAAGAGAGATATTCCGTGTTGTGATAAAGGTTGGAAGAACTCTCTTGGATAAACAAGAGAAGTGGAATTATTAAAAATATTGAAATATATAGAATGTGAATGTTTCTTCTATGCCTGATACTGATCTAGTGTAGTTGCGTGCCGTATTCGGTAATGTAGTCAAATCTGCGAAGATTAAATATGTAACGTATACAAACATTCTGCAATCGTCCCAACTTATCAAGCAGTTCAGAAATAGCATTTGGGTAGCGTTGTAATGGGTAGCGTTGATTGTGAGCAGAACGTCAAACTTCGGTGCCGCCATTTGCAGGACGTTGGTCGTAGCGGTGCAAACAGGCTTCGAATGATTTTACTCGTGTAGCGGTGAATACTATTGCCTGTCAAATGAATGCTAACACATTCAAATTTGGACTAGTGGGATTGACGAAATGTCGAATGATTTTGTCAAAAATCATGAAGATTAAATTATGTGACTAATAAAAAAAATCTTTTGCACCAAAAAAAAAACATTTTTCATAATATTGTTTTTCTACTTCAAAACATTTTTTATAATGATATAATTTCTACGTAATTGATTTCTACATTATAACTACTAAAAAATATAACGCATCGTTGGTTCTTATTTCAGTGCAAATTTTCGACGAATAAGTTGCTATGGCCGACAGATAACGACACTGTTTTCTTTAAGTTTACATCTCTAGACACCATTGAGACTGGCATATTATTACGCTAACCGCATGGCGGCATATTACGGCCACTTGTTAATGGCAACGCTTTCCTAGGAAACCGTAGCTGAGTTGCCAATATTATCCGTAAGTAAACTAGATACCATTTTTAACAAAATTTTGGTATACCGGCCGATTATAGCGTTTTATAAACATTCGTAGCGTTACTATTAGGTTTAATTATAATTATTTTACTGTATTTTAATGCATATTTTTTCGGATCACAAGAGACCAGAAGCATATTTATTATAATGGTGCGATACAGCACAAAACACCCAGGCTTGAGAAATATTCCCATAAATTATTGTGTTCTTACCGGGAATCGAACCCGGAACCTTCCGCGCGTGAGTCTTAGCTATTACACCACGGAGGCACCGTTAAATATTAACAACCGATTTTGGTAGGTTTACGATCCACAATCTTCAGCGGCCATGCCGTATTTGATACTGGCAACTGTTTTTAAACGCTGTCATTTGATTATTTATATTGTTTTTGCTTAATTCATTTGCGATATGTGATTTTTTCTCGTATTAGAATTATAATTCTTATATTTTTTTTACAATGCGTTGTATTGGACAAAGATTAAACACAGCGTGTTTGGTAAATACAAGAAACAAAACAAATATACCCAACGTCATTGATCTAGCAGTTACCTTAATTTTTTATTTTTTTTCTTCATACATTGGAATAAGTTTTTTTTTTTTTAAGGAATAACCCGCTAAACCTCTTTTTTGAGGCTTGTCAGCAGGACGGATAGAGGAGATATGGAAAGAGGTAGGGAAAAATACACCACAACACCCAGACCAATTGAGAAAAAATGTTTCTTGGATTTTTTTCTAGCAACTGGTGGGAATCGAACCCGCGACGCCAGTTTCACAGATAGCCGTCTTACTAACTGAGCCTGTCTTTAAAAAACGTAGAAATGAAGACAAGAATTTGAATTTATATAAAAATACTGAACGATGACCGTCAGTTAATAAAATTGATTTATAAAACACACAATTTAGGTGGGTTCAGGAGTACAACAAATAATAAATTTCTCATAATAAAATAAATAAAACAACTTTGTTTTTAACCACTAATTTTTATTTTCACCGAGTGGTTTCAAAGCAAACAAGCTTCTTCGTCAAGTTTTACGTACCTTATGAATTAATTCCTTTTTTATGTTTATCATGTTCACTAAATACTATACGTGGACCCAATAAATCAAGTCGTTTTTTCTATACACGGTTGGTAATTTGATATCATTATACGTGTAGTATTTAGTGAACATGATAAAAATAGTAAAGGAATCAATTCATTAACTACGTAAACCTTGACGAAGAAGCTTGTTTGCTTTGAAACCGGTAGGTGAAAAATAAAAATTAGTGGTTAAAAACAAAGTTGTTTTATTTATTTTATTATAACGAATAACCACAAAGTTAGTGCTTTAAATATAAACTTTTTAATACATTTCTCGTTTATTCGAATTTCTACTTGGGATAAAGGGATCAAAATTTTCATGTTCAATAAATTCCGGAGTTTTGATTTACAATTGTTGTTAATATTAACAATTGAAATATCGTGGATTAATTTCAAGAAAAAATAAGTGTTTATTTGTAAGCAATGTATGTAACTCTTTGAAAAGCATTATTTTAATATGTATGTGGATTAAAATACTTATGTACGTATGTAACAAGTCACGTTCTTTTTAATGTCAAATTCAATCAAGATTCAACAGATAGTTGGTCTTCCCTGGTTTTAAGTTGAAAGCCTTTCATAACGATTTTGATTGCTGTGTTTTGTATTTCATTTATGAGTAAAGTTTAAACTTTTGATAATTGAAAATCATATAAAGCATAACATATAATTTTAAACAAATTAATAATAAGAAACATATGTCATGTTTACAGAAGTAATGAAAAGAACGATACGAGTAAATATCTAAACGGTAGGAATTTTACAAAGCTTCGTAATAGTGTTGGTCAAGGAGACTTCAATGAGTACCAGAGTGGTGGATTCAAAGACGGTTTATTATTCGAGGTACACTATCGAGGTCTACCATGCAATGCCTGCCACTTGCCGCTGCGGTGGCGTAGACCACCCTTCACCTCACTATCCCCTACTTCTCCACATACTTCATACCGAACACCACAGTTCACAGGTTTAACTCTCAGGTTGATATAAGGCTTAGGGATCAATTTCCGACCAGTTTTATGTGAAATTAGAATAAAAATATGTACATTTTACAAATTTGATAACCAATTAAGTAAAAAATAACTCCCCTATCCCCGTTATCGTTTATGTAAACGTAGATAAACCAAAAATTCGTGCAATTTTTTTTATATTTCTTATTAATTGTGCACGTGATAACATAATAATGGTTAGCGTCAATTACCGGTTTTGCCCATTTTCCGCTCAGTTTCGCAAGAACTCTTCAGCTCTGGAATGTCCATTATTTGAATAAAACTACTTGACGAATTACTAAAATGCTTTTTAATTGCCATTTACCATGCCTCTGATTTAAAATGAAAGAAAGGCGGCCTCCGTGGTGTAATGGTCAAGACGCTTGACTCAAAGACGGAAGGTTCCGAGTTCGATTCCCGGTGAGAACACAAAAAATTAAATGTGATTTTTCTCAAGCCTGGGTGATCTGTGATGTAAATCACAACTGTAATTGGGTCTCCTGACCTGTTAAAAAAAAAATTAAATGAAAAATTAAAAAATTTAATTAAAGCCGGCTTTGTGCTACTTGCATCGCTTTAAGCTCTCCAAGATCGACAGCTGCCCATATGATAACGAAACACCTTAAGATATCCTTCACCTGCTAATGCATCGCCCCTTTTTCAGTTTTCAAAGACAACAGCTGGAGGCCCGATGCCAAAGTCTAAGTTAGGACTTATGCGACATCGAATCGCTGATACCTCATAAAGATCTCGCACACTGGATAGTATCTTACTAGGTCAAGTTATTGCATGACATTGATAAAATAAACCAAAGTAGAACACGAAATGCCGAACACTCTTCTAGTGGAACGGAAAGCCTATTGATGACTGTCACAACAGCCTGGCTTCTCCTGAAAAGTTTTTAGTGGTTTCCTTTTCACATAAGCAAATGCTGAGAAGTTTCTGATTGGCCCAGTATGATATACAATATTCCTTCTGAGCCCAATACCGAAAGAGAAAATATAAGCTTCTTAAAAGCAGAAAAAATCCAGTTAAAGAAATATAAACCTTGTAAATCAACAAGATAAATAATAAATCTAACTCCCATCTTAAAAAAACGTTTTAAAGTCAGTTTTCTAAAAAGTTTGATAAAATTTAAATTTGTTGTAACAGAGAAAAAAACAGTTTTGAGAGGGAGATCTAGGTATTTCCAGAGTTTTTGACCTGTTCCTGGCTAGTTTGGGATGTATTTTACATACTTTGTACTGGCCACTTTATGGACGTTTCTTAATATTGTTCATTAAACTAACTAGTATAAAAAATAACCAGTTTTTTTAAATCACCTCACCAAAGCAGTAGCAAAGCTGTAATTCCAAATTATTGTTGCATTTCATGCACAGTATTTATCATTTTTTAAAATATGTTTTATGCTTATATCCATAAAATGCTTTGATAAATTATCGTTTCTAACATTGTTATGTATGTAAACAAGTATTTGTGCAGATGTTAAGAGTACCAGAAGCTGGTCGGTGTAGAGGTGCCTAATAGCCCACGACAGTGGTGAATATCTTGGCTCAGTATCTGGACAGTACTGTTTTGTGGTCATATTATTAGGTACTACTCGTTTATTATTTTCTTCTACTCGCTATTCTGAATCGACTCAATGTACTCGGCAATAACTATTCCGAAGTTGCTGATATTTTTCACTTAAAGTATAGCTTATATAAATCAACTCTATTTAATCATTTGAAAGATGATGAACGGTAATATGCATTTTTTAGATTATAGTGCTTTCTATGTTTACTTTTGTATGGGTACTATTGTGTACCATATTTACGTGTATACTTATTTTTTAAATTACTTTAATTGTCATTATTATAACAATTTTTTTTTTTTGGGACAAAAGAATTTTATTGTATTTAATATACTTATATTTTGTACCTTTTAAAGAAAAAAATATATAAAATTCTTTTCCTTTTTAAATTTTATCTGCACACATTGTTTTATTATTTTTTTATATCTAAATATGTTCTTTATACAAAATTGCTGTGTTATTCATATAGTATTTAAGTAAAATAATACTTTTATATTTAGTTTTTAGTTTTTCACATTATATTGAAATATTTATATTATTTTTAATATGTAGCTTTTTAAGGTAAAAGGCACTGCGTGCCGTGTATATTTAAATAAAATTAATATTGTTTTTTTTGTTTTACTATTTGTGCATGTACGAGTTTGTATGTACGAGTGTGTATGTACACACATATATTATTATAAATGCCAAATATTGTTACTAGGAACATAACAAAGTGCGTGTTAATGAATGCCTCGACATGGGTTGTGCCCAGTGAGGTGTTCATATATAATTGAAAAGAAAAATCAAATCAAATAATATTATTAAATCAAAATATAAGTATTTAGATATACCCTTTCAGCAATAAAGCGTGATAACATACGGTCCCTATTTACCACTAACAAGTGGATATATGGGTAAATGTGCATTTGGCTCATATTATTTTGATAAATCCCCAGCGAATTCCTAGTCTATTATTATTTGTGGCTGTAGACATTCGTGCTGGGCTAATGTACACAACAACTGGTTCAATTTAATGGCTTCCTGACAAGTCTCGATGTTTGCATTACAATGCATGATTTATTCGGAATTAACCGCCACTTGCTATTAAATATGGACGGGTTTGTGTTTAATCCACCATTCCCCACCGTGGTTGCATTTAAAACTAACTTTCAATTGCTCTTAAAACTTTTTAAGATAAGTTTCAACGTGTCAAAAAGAATCTTGAAACATTTTTGAAAATAAAAAATTGTGTGTTTTTTTTTTTTTTTCCTTTATCACACTTTTCCAAAATCCAATATTAAAAAATGGCCATACATTAAAAAAGAACAACACACCTCGATAGATGATTATACCAACTTTAAAACTCTTCGACTTCATAGTTTAATATTAACATCCCTCAGCTTACCGGGGTCAAATTATGTAGAGTAAAATAAGCTCGGCATCAGCAAACGAGAGTTTATACTAGAAGAAGTTATACAACATAGTAACCTTTTCAATACGTGTCAACATTGATAAGAATAATAATTGTATGGATAAAAAATGTTTTAGAAGAAATAAACGTTTTTTATTACCAAAAAAATTAACTTTGTGATAATTTAGAGATTATTATTATTTATTTATTAATCCTACTCACATTTAAACAAATTGACAACGACGCCAATACTAATCATTCGATAATTAACTTACACACTGCTTTTACTATAAAAGAAACTAAATAGATAACTAAATAACTAAATTATTCTATAATTACAATCGATTATGCACATCGTTACTTTAGACCGACGTTACCATTTTTGATACTACACAGTCACCCCTTAATAATTATTGTTGCATCAACTCCCTTTTTGTGCAAATTTTTTAATTACCATATAGTTTGCATACTTTATCACATTCGCTATCGCGTTAGTGATAGTAATTATAATAAAGAAATGTCACAGAATCAAAATAGTATTTTGTTCTCCTTTCTACTACATATGCACTCTGAGACTCTTGTGCTATTAATACAATTCTGAGTGAAACAGAATCAGAATCCAGGACGTGTGTTTTCGACTCGATTGAAACTCTCAGGTAAAAATCCTGAAAAGGGAAATCGAGTGAAGAAAAGTCTGCATCGTAGTATAGGACTGGAGCGTTCGCCTGCCACGCTGAGGTACCGGGCTCAATTTCTGAGACGATCGAGAATTAATGTTTGTCTATAAAGAGGTTTTACACTGCAATAATTCACATAGATGATCGTAATATGCTGAATTTACTGTTTCAGTTTACGCCATCCACCAGATAGCGGATGCACGCTCGAATGTTGTTTTTTTTGCTGGTTCGCAGAATTTGGCGTAGCAATGTGTTATCTTTATTTACTTTACCACCGACCTCCATAACAAATGAATTTATTTTGTTTATTTATTTAACTAATTTACGGAAAATATCAAATTAAAACATATCATATAACGAAAAAAAGGAATAATAATACAGTAACAAATAATAAAAGCAATACTACAAAAAAAAACAAAGACAAGTTAATAGTTCAGACAGGCATTATGAAATCCAGGTTAATTCTACAAATATTAGTAAATTTATTGACGATATTTTTTTCAGTTTATTTGTAAAAAAAAACAATTTACCATCCAAAAAATTAAGATCTTAGTTATCTTTTACAAATTTAATCATTATTGGTAGAGGCGCATGGAAACCATAATTAGTTTTATGATGACCGAGGAACAGGATTTCATTTTTTACGAGTCTACGTAAAGGAACATTAAAAGATATTTGTTGGAGAATAGTCGGGACATCAAATAAACTATTTAGTATTTTAAACTTGCAAATTAAATCTGCATTAAATTGACGATGTGAGAGACTGGATATATTAAGGAAAAGTTCCATGTCGGTATAGTTATAGTTATCTCTTGTAATTCCTAGTTTGTACGCAATTTTTCTTGTAAATTTATGCTGAACTGATTCGATGCGATTTATGTGAGAAACATTTGAAGGAGATCATATTACAGATGCGTATTCAAGAATGGAGTTATCGGATACATCTCTATTGACAAATCCAAAAAAATTAACAGATTTGTTGATGTTATAGTCAATGTGTTCATGAAAATTAAATTTGTTTTGAATGCAAATATGCAATAACCTACCTTGTAGTGGGCTTCTTCCAACCTTAATGTTCGAACTTCTCTAACGTGGCAGGTTCCATCAGATCCTGTGGTCAGATTGGCTCTTGCCAGTTTCTTGATTATAAATTCACACAATAACACAACACAGTGGATTGAAATGATTTAATGATAGCTAAACTAAATTGTTATTGATCGCGCTAGGAATATCTGCTTATATTATATTGTCAGACAGTTCAGTTTTTTTTGGCCCGGAGAGAAAAAGATTTTATCCACTAGGGCTCAGTAGGTAGCAATAAATTTAACGCAGCAACCCACAAGTAAATGTGTTATACACATGTGGCGCAACCAGTACCTTTTGCATAATCAGATGCGCAGGGAATTTTGTAGACAACTATTAGATTTTAAACAGTTTCTCAATTTATTTATTAAATTTATTTATTTGGATAACCACCAGCTATAATTATCTTTTATAAATATAACAAAACAAATAACAAATAAGCCAATTACAGGTTTTCACAAGTAGCATTACAGTTATTTTAAAAAGATTCTCGAACATAAAATGAATAGTAATTTAATGTAAATACAACAGAAAAGAAAAAAAAAAAACGAATTATTTTGAAAGCAAACGCCGTACGTCATTAATGTTATTCGCAAATAAATCTATGTTTAATGATTTATTTATTACATACAAATTATTAAAAATTTGCCATTAATATGAATTTTGCACATAATTAAATGCAACAAGAGGTATGTGAACTTATTGAAATATTGAATAAATAGTTCAATTTAATATGTTGCATCAAAACGTTTTAGAAAAATTCAAGTGTTTTAGGGAGTATTTTACACAATGAAAACAGTAAGTATCGTGAAAGTCGTCAGCTGACGTCACTAGTGCTACGACGCCGACGCTACTTACAACAAAGTACCACGGAATTTTAAATGACCGTCGTTTTTAAGCCCCTAAGTGTTTTAAATTGAAATTATTTGCATAAATTCCATTCTTGCCCTCGAATACCCCATGCAACTGCCGGGGGTCGTGAAGCGAGCGTGGTGGCTAAACTGCACTTGGGTTGCAATTGGTTAAGAAAATTTTGTGCACCCTTGAACGTCGCTTGTACGTTGTACGCTGCCTATTAGATAGAAAACACTCTGAAATATTAAGTAATTAAGATAAATAGTTAACTCTCTTAAAACAATTCGTCGTACAATATATGATACCCTAATACATGTCGTTCCATGAGTACTTTAGCATGTTGAGTCAAAAAAATCATTTTAGATATGCAAATTTGTTAAGAATTTTTAGTCTATTTTTTATTACTTTACTTTGTACGCATAGGAAGTGATTTGCTGGTGAATATCGATACATGGAATGTGATAATTTTTAAGGAAATGCAGATATGATTAAATGTGAGATCAGTGTAAATGGGGTTATAATGAAACTGATAGAAGCATTTGTGCATCTGGAAAATATGTTTACTAGGGATGGAATGACTGAGAAGGATATTGAAAGGAGAGTGAGTGCCGGGAACAGAGTGAACTGTGCACTTACATTAATCTTGACAAAT
This sequence comes from Micrasema longulum, assembly GCF_059751315.1. Classification (NCBI taxonomy): domain Eukaryota; kingdom Metazoa; phylum Arthropoda; class Insecta; order Trichoptera; family Brachycentridae; genus Micrasema; species Micrasema longulum. The sequence continues at coordinate 288,930 of NW_028277358.1, forward strand.
AAACGTTTTACGCAAAAATTTAAATTAGAAGTTTACGATGGAGTCTTGGTGCCGATCCTGATATATGGGAGCAAAGTATGGAATGGCATAAACAAGGATGCAAGTAGGTTGAATACTGTCAAAATGCGATCTCAGGCAAATTCGTGGTAAAACTATATGCGATACACAAATGTGAAGCTTCGTATATTATTATTATTTGTATTATTTAATTTATTACTCACCGTTATTTGGCATATTATTTATTATTTTCATTTCTTACTGTAGTATAGAGTGAGTTTCTAAAAACCATATTTCAATTATCATTATCATTATGTTATTATACAGGATGTTCTTTAAACCTTGTCACATCCGAAACCACGACGATCATTATGGGCAAGAAGACATATTAGCATATTAAAAAAAATATTTAGAACAAAGCAAATTTTAAAAAATCAAAAAAAATGGTAGCTTACTTCTGCAGGGGAGAAGTGAGGGGAGCGCGGCGCGCGGTTGTCGGCGTATCAAACTCCCCCTCCTCCCTCCTCGTTTCTGCCCTTCAGAAGTAAGAAACCATTTGCTTTTTTGACTTTTAAAATTTTATTCGTTCTAAAAAAACCTTTTAATGTGCCAATAGATCTTCTTGCTCATACTGATCATCGTGGTTTCGGATGTGACAGGGTTCATTGAACACCTTGTATATTTTTTTCTATTGATTTCAATGATACTATTGTTTTGATTTGATTATGCATGAATCTTAATGTGTATTTAAGTATTTATATCTGATTATATTTTTTAAATTTTCTTCTTTGGAATTTTACTATTTATATTTTGTTTTTCTGGATTGTTATTCAACGGCATCACATGTCATTATACTTTTTTTATATTTTATTTATTGTTAATTATTATGGCTTGACACGGGCACAGCTTAAAAAGCCTTAGTAAGTTCATTAATATGTAAACGAGTGTAATTTATAATGAATAAATAAGTAAATGTCTGAATAAATAAATAAACTATGTAAGGCTGAAACAAGCATTATCGACCAAATTAAGAAAAGAGTTCTGCATTGGTTTAGACTTGTAGAGCGAATAGACAGCTAAATGACGGCTTAAAAAATTTACGATGCTAATTTTGATAGATGTAGAAAACGTAAATACCGAGAAAGACATGACATGAAGAAAATCTAACAAATACAAAAAGATGGACTTGTCTATGGTGCGTACATTTATTTTTTTATTTTATTTATTGGGGATATCAACAGTAATACATGTAACAAAAATACAACAAATAAAATATACAGAGAATAAAACCAATGACAGATATCCACAGAAATACATTAAATACACGTACAATACATACTAGTGTGTTTGTGTGAGTGTAAGTGAGTGAGAGGGTGGGTGTTATATTGGAATGAGGGTGGACATGTGTGTAAATATTGCACAAGTGTCAAGTGTCGAAAATATGAATATATTAAACATTAGAGATAAAATATAGTAAAATAAAATAAAATAAGATAAAATAAGACTTTATTATTGAAACTAAGTATAAGACAAAAAAGTATGTTTTAAGACGCGCATTTTAAATGTTTTTTTTTTACAATCAAATGGATCAATAAGGGGAAAGTTCAAATTATATTCACTAACAAAACGTATAAGTGGAGAGTTCTGGGCATAGTTCGTACGAACTGCTGGCAGATGAAATAGAGAGCTCGACGTGTGACGGGTGCGGTAGCCGGGGATATTTAATGATAACTCCGACAAAAGAGCCGGACTATCAAGGCGTCCACTTAGTATGTCATGAAGCACCCCCATGTCCAACAGTAGACGGCGATCTTCTAAAGTAAGCAAGTGGTGTTTTTTGCTGGAAGGTATATAATTGAGATCGGATGATAAGATATATGATTGTAGAGGAAGCAAGGTATGTATGCAAAGACAGATTAATATGACATTTCCCCCTTTCTGCCTACCCTATCGGGGAAACGGCGTGATGGTTTGTGTGTTTTGTTTGTATTAATTAGGATTTTTATCAATCTATCTGCAACGAAACGTATGAAATCCTCAATAAGATTTATGCAAAGGCATGAAACTACCAGTCATTAATTAGTTTCACCTTATCTATAAACACTTTCTTAGCGATCAAAGAAAAACGGCCCAACTAACACTCCCAAATCAAATAACCCAATGGCAAAGTTTGGCAAAGTTAGCTTGCGGCAAGAAGAATCATTTTAATTATCCCTAAGATGGGAGCCGAAGGATCTTATTTTGTTACCTTATGTTCACAAGGTATTATGAACGTTTCCCGATATTGAGAAAAAAAAAATTAATATGTAAAATTAGTTAAATCTTTAAAGCTGGAAAACTAAAAAAAAAGATGACTTAATAGTGCCAAACAATGGTTTGCGAAATTCAACTATATTAATATAAAAATATGTTGGAAGAAAAAATACTTGCATATAAAACTTAAGTGCAATCTTCTTTTTCTTATAATTCCTCTCCCCGATGGAGGTTGGAAATCATCGTTGCGATTCTTACTTTATTGCCCTAAACAAGGACTGAGTGCTGCAATGGAACCAGTCGCGCAAGTTCTTAAGCCAAGAGATGCGCCTTCTACCTGCACTGCGTCTCCCTTCAATCCTTCCCTATAGAATGACTTGTAAAATTTTATATTTTTCGCTTCTCATTACATGCACAGAGTAATTAAGTTTTCTTTTCTTTATGGTCTTCAGTACCTCTTTATCTTTTTCCATCCGTAGGAGAACATCATCGTTTCGGACTCTATCCACCCAGGAGATTTTTAATATTCTCCTGTAGCACCACATTTCAAAGGCTTTTATCGTTTTTGAAGTGTTTTGGGTGAGTGTCCACGTTTCGACGCCGTAAAAAAGTACTGAGAAGACGTAACATCGAGTAATGCGTATTCGGAGGTCTAAATTAAAGTCTCTACTGCAAAGAAGGTCACGCATCCTGAAAAAGCAGTCTCGCGCTATCTCTATTCTGACTTTGATCTCTTGCGAGTGATTCCATTTATCATTCAGCCAGCATCCTAAATATTTATATTGATGAACTTGCTCAATAAACTGCGCTCCAAGTTTGAAAAGTTTGTGGCTTTTTCCGAATAACCATACATTTAGTCTTGGAAATATTAATCTCTAGCTCTTTATTCAAACTTGCCGTGTAAACTTTGTCGAATAATAGTTGCAGGCTTTCCATACTATCTGCTAGAAGGACAGTATCATCCGCGTATTGGATATTGTTATCAGATAATTTGTCCATTTATGCTAACGTCGTTTGTTAGTTCATTTAGTGCATTTCTAAAAATGGCTTCCGAGTACATATGAAAAAGGAGAGGAGACAGAATGCATCCTTGCCGGACTCCTCGACATATGTCTATATCCAATGTCAATTCATCATCCACTTTCACTGCTGCTTTTTGATGCCAGTATAGGTTACCAATTATTATTATATCTCTAGAATCTAGGTTGTTTATTTTTAAAATTTCTAGAAGTTTTTGGTGACGTACTTTGTCAAAAGCTTTGGCATAGTCTATGAAAAATGCATATACATCTACGTTCATGTCGCGGCATCTTTCAACAAGCAATTGAATACAACAGAGAGCTTCTCTTGTACCATATCCATTCCTAAAACCAAATTGTGTCTCGCTAAAATTTTCTTCACACTTTTTATATATTCTTTCGTGAATGATTTTCAGAAAATTTTTCAGAATGTGGCTCATAAGACTTATTGTTCTATACTCACTACACCTTTTTGCGTTCACTTTTTTCGGTAAGATAATAAATGTTGATTTAAGCCATTCTTTTGGTATTACTCCGGTAGCATATACTTGATTAAATAACTTAACAAATATATCGATATAATTGTTATTTACAAGCTTAATTAACCTTGCAAATGCTTCATCAGGTTCAGGTGCTTTACCATTTTTTATTTGGTTAATCGCATTTATCACTTCCGATTTTAGTATTTTTGGTCCGGTTTCTCCATTAGGTATGTCAAATTGTTGTGGTCTTTGATCATCAAACAGTTTTTTTATATTTGCAATGCATTGACATATTAATACACATAGACACATGCTCAGTCATACGCAACGCGTATTTAGTCGTTTTTCGACAGCCAACTAGGAGTGACGTCTGAAATCGAAACCAAAATGCCTGCTTGTGTCATGAAAGCGTGTAAAAACCTTTCTTATAAACATTGTACAAAGAATTGTGTAACTTTTTATTGGTAATTTTTTGTTCATGAGTGAATTTCTCTAGCCACTTTTAAAAAACGCGTGAAATATTATTAAATATCCTCAGAATCCAGAACTCCCTGAATTTTACTGTTTTTTTTTTTAATACTCGCATATATTAGTATCCCTTTTTCTTTCCTTGGTTTTTCTTTCTCTCTCCTTTCAAACATATCATTTGGTTCCACATTCCTCATTACTAAATATGTATGACATAATGTACTTTTAAAAAAGAGTTTATTTGTGCAAGCCTTATCTCCTAATTTAAAACAACTGTTATTATTAGTCAATTAGGTTTTTTTTATGTTTGGATCTTTTGATGTATATTTTTGGTTATTTAGTACAAATTTTTAACCAACTCTTCTTTTGACCAGTCTGTTTTTCGTTTGGCTGGAAGATATTGCTTTTATCAATAAGTCTGCCAAAAAACTTATTCTTTGTACTTGAAATTTTAAAAAAATTAATTAATTAACAAAGCCTAAAACAATTAATATTCTAATATCAACATTATTTTTTGTAAATGTCAACTTAACTAGCGGCGCAATTGCAAAGCTTTTCGTAGTTACTGGGGTGCTCTATTGGTAATACGTAAATAAAATGTAATAAACATCAGTTAATTATATTTCCGCATTTCCCAAAATCCAGGGAAAATAAATAAATGGGTCGAAATCATAAGGAAATTAAGGAATAAATGTGATTGGGATCTACCGAAAACAAATATTGACTGTTGACGTTAAAATACCAACTTTATTATGTTCCAAAAATGAGTATCCTCCCATAGCATATGCATTTTTGTTGAATCCATCCCTGGTATAAATAAACATACTTAGTAATTATGGGTACCTACGTTTTCGATTTACTACTTTTAAAAATATTTTAGCCCATAGGGCACGTCTATATGTCAATGGTGCAATGCCAATATTATATTTTTGAAAACAATTTATTGAAATTAATTATCCTTTATAAAATAGGACAACACAACCATGTCCATCTTTTTAGGACCCAAAACGTTCACGAATTTACAAATCTTAGACAAAGCAAACATCCAATCAATTTACAATGGAAGCAAATTTAGCTACCTTCTAGAGAAGCGGTAATAAATCATAAAAATATACAATTTACCCTACTTGACCTCTACGACTTGCTCAAAAAAAACCACCAGTTTGACATGAAATACATTAAAATTGAGACGGTAAAACTTGTTCACAAAAACATAAAAGACGATGAAATAACAGTCATCAAAATGCTGACATTTATATATATTATATAATAACCAGACAAAAACAATATTATCGCATTTAAAAAGCAAAAACGAGTGCAGGACAGTCGAAAATACTGTCAATGGGCTTAAACACTACAATGACTTACCTGACTACTGGGAAAATTGTATTGAAGACGCATTTAAAATCAACATTAAAAAGCGCACGACGACTAAACTACTATACTAACCAGACGAGACATAACATGACTTGATCTTAAAATATGTTTGTATAAACTAAACGGAATTTTAAAATTACAATTTAATAAAAAAAATTGAAAAAAATTCATTTGTAGAAAAATATGTATTAGAATGGTAAAGGAAAAATCTGAAAAATTATGAGCCATAAATTATCTTAGGTAGGTACTGTAAAAAAATGTAAACCAACATAAAAAACAGTTCAGTTGAAAGAACGAAATTCATTTATCGGGTTGTGGTCCTGTGGCTAGTGTCTCGAACTCACGGACCAAAGGTTTGTGGTTCGAATCCCACTCTACCCCAACTTGATTCCATTTTCTAATAGTGAGTTATTTACAACTTGTTGAAAATGGCCCTCAAAATGAAATATTTGGGTAAATCATAAGAACGCAAACATTTCTTTTTTTATAAAAAAAAAAAAAAAAATGTACTATATTTTTATTATGTCTAAAACTTTAGGCAATCGCTGGATTAACCTCCTGAAGTTTTTACAAGATATAGTGTTATATGTATGTTAACTCAACAAAAGTGAAAACTTGTGAATATTTTAATTTTAATAAAAAAAAAATTTTAACTCAAATACACGTTCAAAGTATGGTAAGTGTGCGTATACAGCATAATATAAAGTAATCAATCTACCGCTGAGAAATAAATAACACTCTAATTTTTTTTTTACGTTGGTTTGGGTGTTGTGGTTTATTTTTCGTGACTTCCTTCCATATCCTCGCTTTTTCACCCGACAAGCCTCTAAAATGGTAGAATCGCAGGTTGTTCTTTTAAAAACATATGTTTTTGAATATATGTATTTACTGTCGTATTCTGTTATCGAAAATACTTTATACTGTAGCATGAAACAAAACGTTTTGAATAATAATTGTTAGACATTACGAATAGAAAAACATTAAGTAAATAACGGAAGTTTAGGCATTTACAGTTCTTATGACTTATGATTAGTTGGTTTAAATGATCACTTCACACCCATATTTATTCAATGCTTCCATCTGCTAATTTTTGTGAAGTATAAGTAAGAAAACTTTTGTTGAGGTTTATCCAAATTATTTAACCTACAAGGCAATGCCTGAAATTTATTATTTTTTATACTTCTGTAGGGTCCATAGTCCATAATCGATGACACACACGTGTTAAATTAGTTCACCTTAAGTAGACAAATGACCGACGATGCAATGTCATCATTTTCTATCATACCCAATACAATTTATATTACAACTCTAGCAGTATTGCACAAAAAGACGGGATCGTCGCCCTGCAGTACATTCACATCGTCCCTACAATGTAGAAATGAAGTACAAAGGAATATGGTCTCTTAAAAGACCACAGGACGCAGCCAACGTCAGTCAGCTCGTTCAATCAGCCTAACAAGATCAGTGCAGTTCACGTCAGACCAGCTCGACGACATCACACAGTTTCAGCATGTAGTTCAAGTGCAGTTACTTTAACCCATCATCGCCGCTACGCTCGTGCTACACAACCAAGTGCTGTATCTTATTCTCCATGTAATAAATACGCATTAAACACCAATCTCGTGTCTTCTCTGTCAATCTCTAACTGGGGTAGGAACTCCAAGCACACCCTCAACTACTTAATCCTACACTTCTTTTAATACCAGTTGATTTTATAATAAAAAAATGGAATATATTTATTTATTTGTAAACAAGTAGTAACTGAATTTTTCCCCTGATAGAATTATAATACTTAAAATATATTACAACAAACGTGGATCACATGAGAGCAAAAATCCTGTTTGTGCTTATATTTCCATATTACCTTTCAGAGATGTTCTCATATCCATTTTTATACTAGTATTTCTAAGAGAGTCGGTGCAAGAGCGCATTTAATTAGATGGTCAACTGTGAAACTAGCGTAACAGGTTTGATTGCCACCAGTAGCAAGAAAAAAATCAAGAAATATTTTTTTTTCAATTGGTCTGGGTGTTGTGTTGTATTTTCATAACCTCTTTCCATTTCCTCTCTTTCCTGACAGGCCTCGAAAAAAGTGACTCACCGTCTTATTTCTTTAAAAAATACGTATTTTCACAAGTGGGTTTCTTTGTTAAATTATATGATTTCTCTTACTCGTATATATATTTACATATAAATAGAAGAACCCTATTAAAAAAGGTAACGATTTACAAAATACACCGACGCAGAATGTCGCCATCTCCGAAGATCAGATTATTCCGGAAGCAAGAACAAAGTAAACAATTTCCAGACTTTAATTAAAACAAGTGTCCAACAATGTTTTAAAATTCAGATACGGTGGAGGCGGCCCTAACCAGATTTCAATTAATTCCATAGAAAAATCCCAGGACCTGCTTTGAACCTTCCGAAATTACCTAATGGCTGAATTAGGAACAAAGTATACTTTCAGCTAAAATCGGAATTATGTAGGTAAACTTTGAAAGTTTTTTCAATTTTTTGACAATATGTGCATATTAATAAATATAAAAAAACTTTGAGTTTTTCTGAAGAAGAACGAGATTTTATATATACTAGAGAATCTGGTCCATGTCTACAAAAATTTCAACCAACTTAAAAAAATGTTGATCAAACTGACTGGTCCAAGAAGAAGTACTGTACCCGGCGGTTAATAAAGTACGTCGGGCTTAAGAAAGAGACAGACGACTATGTAGAGCGTCGTCCGCTATCTGTAACATTAATGAATAACAAAAAAACGCTCTACAAAGCCGAAGTTAGCCGATTAGGCTGCAGTCTCTTTCTTAAGCCCGATGTATTTTATTTAATGCCAGGTACTGTATGAAAAATGACAATTTTTTTTCAGGCATTGTCTAATAGGTAAAATAATTCAGTCAGATGAATCTCACCTGCATCAAAAAAGTTTCACGTCTTTAGTCTCACAAAATAAAATAAATAAAGTATTGAAGGAATAATTCTGTACCTTAAAGGATAAACCATGGAAGTCCACTTTTTGTGGCTTTTGAGTTGAATTTGCAGAAAAATTTACTGGATTTCTTAGTCAATAAAAAGTTAGTTAGTGAAACATTGAAGTTTATAAACATTATATTAACTGATTTAACTAGTTAAAAAACCACCGAAGTCCAACTCACTCTAATGCAAAATCCACGGATGTCTCTTTTACGAGGTTTATGCTCTAAGAAAAAATCAAGGTCAAATATCATTTAGTTCCATAAAAACTCTTTTTTATATTTAAATTTATTTCAACAGAGAAGGAAAACATTTTTGAGAAGGGAATATGAAAGTCTGGGCATTTACAGGGCTTATGACCTGTCATTGGCTGGTTTAAGTGGCCACTTTACACACTGTGTGACATTCACCATTCTGCCCATGTTTGAACATTCACATTTCCTCAACTCTTCCATCTGTTGACTTTTACGAAGTAAAAGAGCTAAAACCTTCATCACGTGGGTGAGACTAATCCGGCTGAAACAAATCACCTACTGCGAACAGTAAAAATAATAAAAATATCGATGTTCAATCATAGGCAGAGTGGCGAATGTTACAGTGTGTAAAGTTGCCACTTTAACCATTCAATGATAATGTCAAATTTTTAATATGTCTGAATCTTTTTTTAGATGGGACGTATTCACTGGAAGTTTTCGGGCGGGCAATAGAAAACAATCTATCCGTTGTTCTCCGTTTTTTACGTTAAATAGCCCTCTAAGAAATGATGTTGATGATAAAATTAACATACTGTTTGTATACCATATAAGTAGGTCAAAACATGAAATTTTAGTTTTTTTTATGGATGATCGCCATTTTATACAATTACTGTACGTAGGTAAATATTGCATCTCTTAAATTTTTTTTTTTTAAATACGAGTTTTTTTTCTACCAAGAATTTACTATTTTATGGTTTATTTTCATAAAAGCATTTTTCTTTGTGCTTTTTAAAATAATTTTTATATTATTTTTTATTATTTAGTATGTATCGTTTGTACTTTATTTTTCATTATATTGAATTATTGTTGGTAACACATTGCATGCTGTGAGCAATTGTAAAGGGTGACGGGTCTACCAATAAGATATATCCTGAATCTAATCTACGTATGTATTTCAAGTTGTCTCTCATTGTTTCTAAATAAAATTAAAAATGTAAAAGATCTAAATAATCTTTAATATCTTGGTTTAATGCAATTTTTTTGTGTACAAATATTTGATTTTAAAATAATCCATTATCCGTCCACGGCACTATTTTAAATTATGCTTCATCAAAAACCATTACTTAAATTGGAACTCTTGGTAAAGTCTCCGTTATTAAGGCTTCGCTTCAGTCCTTAAGCATAATTAATATTAATTGATCCAACCACTATTATTACACTGTGGCATTTCATCCCTTTAGATGAAAATTGGATATTTATTATTAAAACGAAACCTCGAAATAGGTTTCCAGGTAATCTTTATGAGTTATGAATTTAAGTGATTTTCAAAAGAGAATTAATGTAATATCATAAATTATTTTGGCCCAGTTTAAAAAAAAAACTTATGTTTATTACATGGGTTTACAGAACATGTGAATAGTAAAAAACACAATTTTAAGAAAGAAAAAAAACCGATTTTATCAGTTAAACGTGACAGCACGAATTTATGAACAAAATTATATACAGACACTTATATTTACATGCACACACACATATTGATACACAATATACATCTGTAAATACACACATACTTGCATACAAAAATTTTACACTCATGCACATGCACTTATATAAAAAATATACAATATATATATTTTAGGACAAAAAGTAACAAAAACCCCGTTGCTTATAATATTAATGTATGTATGTAACAATTTTTCATCCGTGTATAAAAATAAATTGTTCTGTCAGTATAATAGAACCAGAATCCGGCACGGGTGTTTTTGACTCGATGGCTACTCTCGAGTAAAAATTCTGATAAGAGAAATTGAGACGAGATATGTTCGATTCGTAATTTAGTTTTTGACGCGTTCGTCTACGACGCTTGAGATCCCAGGCTGAATGCAAGATTGACTTGAAATTTTAATTTATATCGCAGTTTTGCACTGCAATATTTCATTACACATAATAATATCTGAAGAGTAAGACTTAAATCAGTATTCGGAGTATTTATGCAATTTTCTTTGCACTATCTGGTGCCGTTTATGGTATGATGATATTGATGATAATACCAAATAGATTATTAATTTTGAATTTGGTGGGAATAACTCCAACGGTTTTTTTTATGGTGTAAGAACGGAGTGGACTGTGATTGGAGTTAACGGAGAGAACAATCGCCAATCACAACCTCTGACGAGAAAGATAAATTAAAAAGGGAAGCCACTAACCTGTTCCAGTCCTTTCTCGTTCCTGCAGCAGTTCGGTCCTGACACTTGACACTAAAAGATACGGTTACACTGGTGCGATTGGATGGACAATA